>NC_083469.1:3360000-3370000 GCF_030014155.1 Tachysurus vachellii | reverse complement strand
GTTGCTTAAGTGTTCCCTTTATTTTTTTGAGCAGTGTAATAAGAGCTCCAGCTTCCTGCCACACGAGCGGAAGCCAGCGCTGGAAACCAAATGTGGGCGTGTTCACGTCAGCGATGCGACAAAGCTACGTTGAAATACTGAGCGACTACCAATGGGAGTGAGATGCAGTGCTGAAAGTCTTCCAGTGCTGAAAGGTTTAGCCGCAAAAAAATGATTAGTTGTCGGTTGTCATGCTAGTTGCTTCCCCTGCTGATAAATGTCGTTGCTATGGCAACAAGTAGTAAAGACTTTATAGTATGGCGACTGGAATCTTGCAGCGGTTACATCGGTTCGTTTTGAACTGAAATCCGCCGCATTGATTTTCCAGTCTCTCGTCACGAGTACGAGCGTCAACTGACTTATGTTACCATGGCAACAAAAGCATCTAAGAAGATTCATAAACAATTTTCAGGGACCAATGTAAATAATTTTTTTATTGTTTATTAGTCGGTTAAAGAATTAAGATTGAGGAATTATTATTCAACAGACGGAATTATTATTCAACAGACACCTGAAACAAAGCTGCTGTTATGCACAATTCTAGATGAATCTGACATCACATGACCATTTCCCAAAGCATGAAGCCATCTACCTCAGAGAAGCGGTTCTTGGCGAGAGTAACGATCTCGAGGCCTCGATCTCCTTGACAGCATCGATTCAGTCCGACGGAGATGAGCTTCTTCAGAGAGGCCACGATAAGAGAAGTGTGGGCGGAGTAACGCTCGTCTTTGCTCCTCTTCACCTTCCTCCTCTCCTCGTCACACACTCTCTGCAAGTTGTAAATATTTGATATTGATCATGATAAATTCTGACTACGTTCTTACTTCAACGGCTCAAAAGAAAACACGGCTTCAGCGACCAGTCAGTTGTCCAAATAGATTTTTAACGTTTTATTTATTATAATACAGGAGGAAAATGTCTCTGAATGCCAAATGGGGGACTTTATTTATTTTGCTAACATGGTTTGGCTTTATTTAGCTTTTACTCCAAGAGAAATGAAGCTTCATTGCAAATCAGAATCAAGTTGAATCGTTTGGTGGGCGTGGTCTGTACCTGGGTGACTCCGCCCCATCCACAGGGTACTAAACCTTACTGATCATCTGTGTGAGACTCTGGAAGGACGTCTTTACTGAGAGAACACTTGAGTTCTCTGTTCCTCCAGTATGGATCTAAAGACTCTGTAGATTCAATACTAATCCTGAAGATGTTCTGGTGGATTGGGGAAGCCCAACATCTTACTAACACACTTTAATGTTGGTTTTTCTGCATTCTGTTTGTGTGTGTGGGTGTGTGTTTGTGCCTGACTATGTGTGTGTGTGTGTGTGTGTGTGCGCGCACCATGTGTGTGTATGTGTGAGTGTGTGCCTGTGTGTGCCTGCCTCTGTGTGTGTGTGAACACCATGTGTGTGTGTATGTATGCCTGTGTATGTGTGTGTGAACCATGTGTGTGTGTGACTGTATGTGTGCGTATATGCCTGTGTGTGTGTATGCCTGTGTATGTGTGTGTGTGTGTGTGTATGCCTGTGTATGTGTGTGTGTGTGCCGTGTGTGTGTGCACCACGTGTGTGTATGTGTGAGTGTGTGCCTGTGTGTGTGCCTAGTTGTGTGTGTGTGTATGTGTGTGAACACCATGTGTGTGTATGTATGCCTGTGTATATGTGTGTGCGCTATTGTGTGTGTGTGTGTGTGTGTGAGACTGTATGTGTGCGTATATGCCTGTGTGTGTATGCCTGTGTATGTGTATGCCTGTGTATGTGTGTGTATGCCTGTGTATGTGTGTGTGCGACTGTATGTGTGCGTATATGCCTGTGTGTGTGTATGCCTGTGTATGTGTGTGTGCAT
Source organism: Tachysurus vachellii (assembly GCF_030014155.1). Lineage (NCBI taxonomy): Eukaryota > Metazoa > Chordata > Actinopteri > Siluriformes > Bagridae > Tachysurus > Tachysurus vachellii. Next base: position 3,368,119 of record NC_083469.1, on the reverse strand, counting down.
ATGCCTGTGTATGTGTGTGTGTGTGTATGCCTGTGTATGTGTGTGTGTATGCCTGTGTATGTGTGTGTATGCCTGTATATTGTGTGTGTGTGTGTGTGAGACTGTGTATGTGTGTGTGTACAGTATGCCTGTGTATGTGTGTATGCCTGTGTGTATGCATGTGTATGTGTGTGTGTGTGTATGCCTGTGTATGTGTGTGCGTATGCCTGTGTATGCGTGTGTGTGTGTGTGTGAGACTGTGTATGTGTGTGTGTATGTGTGTGTATGTGTGTGTGTATGCCTGTGTATGTGTGTGTATGCCTGTGTGTGTATGCTTGTGTATGTGTGTGTGTATGTGTGTGTGTATGCCTGTGTATGCGTGTGTGTTTGTGTGTGTACGCGCGTGTGTGTGTGTTTGAGTGTGTACAAGTTAATACAAATTACAACTTTATATTCCAGCTACCAGTTTAACTTTCTTTAGAACTTAAATCATTGTTTGGGACTAAAGAGTTGTACAGATTTAAGCTTTAAGTACAGATTTAAATACAGAAAGAAACCTTTGTCATGTGGCTGTTCCTGCTGTTCACCAGGTAGGTTGTGTTGTTGATGTCATTCTGTACGACAAAGTTCTGCTCCTCCCACTTAAAATTCTACAACAGGAAACAACACACAGCGATGACATTACATTCAGCCCTGATTTGATAGTGTGGATAAAAATATGTGCATGAAGTATAAGCAGAAAGTGATAAATAAAGGTAGGATTCAATGCAAACAGATTCATTTAGCACCAATGAAGGATTTTCCCACCTGAAATATTTCCCTGTGTGATTATAAACTGAACAGAATCCTGTGTTTATATGGTCAGAGGTATCACACCACTCCTACTGCCCCCGGGGTTAACACTGAATACTGGCTCTTCAGAATCTGCCCTTGTGTCACACTGTACATTCCTAAACCCTGCTGTAACCTTCTTCTCATTTGCATATTCACGCATCAACAACCCTGATTGGATAAATCCGGCGTGCGACCGCTTTAAATAACGTCTCGTCTCACGCTTTCACGTCAGTGAGGAAAAAAGTTCGTCTCTGTGCTTCTGCACCCGAGCAGCTTCTGTTATCTTTCACAGCTTTCTCATCTTTTTTGCTCTGTTTAACTTTGTCCTGTAGTCCACCAGACGTTCCTTCGTCCGTATCCGACTTCCTCTAATGTTTCAGCATGACGTATTTCCCCCTCTCTACACCGCGCACTTCTGTGATGTTCAGCGTTTTGTCTCCTGACTCTATCTACAGAGTCGTTTTGTGTTAAGTGTCTCTACGTCCTGGTTTTCACCTGATACGAGGCACAGAGGCGCTGTTCGGGTTCTGATCGGGTTTCTGTTGCTAAGCGACTAGCCCTAACATTCTAACAGCATGTGGTTTCGCACTGTACACGTTCAACACCGCCGTGTGGAGTCAACACTGTAAAAGCCTGGTATTAAAGACTGGGATTACATTTGTAGGAGCTTGATTTTGCTGTAAATTGAATAAACTAAAACTCATTTTCTCAGTAATAAGTTTCCCAAAATTCTGAAAATGGTTTCTTTGGAAAGTCCTAAGCCTGAGAAAAGCTTTTCATTCCCACACTAATTTCTATTCCTTCAGTATTTTAAAATGTTTTCCCTCCCAACGTTTCTCACTAACTTTAATCCGCATTAACACGCTGACACTTAATTAAAGCCTCCGAGATCTCAGAGCCCCACATCAGCAACACATTCATTTAAATGTTGGGTTTTTTTTCCCTCTCAATTCTGCACTCGAGAAGAAACGGCGTGTCATAAATCACACGAAACACGCTGACAGATCCGTCAGATTTCAGACAAACACCAACAAAATGACTGTGTGCTGGAATCAAAACAATCAGAACGCAATTTCTTTGAATTATTAGGTTTGGAAATAGACTTAATCACTTAAAGTATCTTACAGTGTCCAGAAATGATGGACAAATCTAAAAAGCGGGAAACTTTATGTCACAGATCAAATATATGATTATTTAACTAGTTTTATATCATTTTACTCATTTTCAGTTTTTAAAAATTTCAATATTATCTCTTAGAAAGTCTGAAAATGAAAATTAAAAACGATCTGCCGACAGAACAGCCAATATTTCAAGGTCCAAATGATGAAGAAATTTCTAGAAACGTGTTTAAACGGTTTTCTATAGAACTGGAAGTTCACACTTTAATTACAGAAAAGTATGAACAGAAATACAGAAAGTAGAAATTAAAGGTAACGTACTGCACATCACGTACTGCTATCACGTCTTATTTCTAATTATTTCTATTCGATTGTCAAAGCGGGGGGCACGGTGGCTTAGTGGTTAGCACGTTCAACTCACACCTCCAGGGTTGGGGGTTCGATTCCCGCCTCCACCTTGTGTGTGTGGAGTTTGCATGTTCTCCCCGTGCCTCGGGGGTTTCCTCCGGGTACTCCGGTTTCCTCCCCCGGTCCAAAGACATGCATGGTAGGTTGATTGGCATCTCTGGAAAATTGTCCGTAGTGTGTGTGTGTGTGTGCCCTGCGATGGGTTGGCACTCCGTCCAGGGTGTATCCTGCCTTGATGCCCGATGACGCCTGAGATAGGCACAGGCTCCCCGTAACCCGAGGTAGTTCGGATAAGCGGTAGAAAATGAACGAATGAGTGATTGAGTGATTGTCAAAGCAGCTCACGTGAGATTTGGCCCAGAAAGTGAACACGTCAGCGACCAGAGTGAAGAGTCTGTCAGCGTCGACGCTCTTCTGCCTCAGCCACAGAATCCTGTCAGAAAAATCAATATGCAAAATCATGCCACATTTATGAATATATCATGAATTATTTCCCTCTTACAAAGAAAAACATAAATACTACAAAAATTTCATCCATAAATAAACAGTAGACAGAAATGTGATTTCTTTATTTTTCATATATACATATTTGATCGGTTTTGTGTTCATGCACTGCCTCGTACCTGTGACGTTCTACAAACAATATAAGGAGGGGATAAAAAGCATAGATGTCCTGCACCAACACAGCAAACTTCTCCTGCACAGCCAACTCCATCTCCGCCACATCTCCACGCCTCTCCGTCTTCATGCGCTCCTCCTCCTGCACCACTGACTCTGCCCTCTTCTTCAGCTTCTCCATCAGAGGCAGGAAGTGACTCGTCAGGAGACCGGGCTCTGACTTACGGACCAGCGGCTGGACGAATGCTTTGGAAAAGAGTTTATAAAACACCAGAAGAGAAAATATTTATTCTGCTGTTGGGGGAAAATTGACAGGAATCTGAAATGTCTAATGTTTTTTTTTTAAAGGCTGTTATTTTTATCTGCATATTTTAAAATTATTTAATATATACTGTATATACCTGGTCTGACAGATAAATATTCACATTCATCATTTCCTCTCAAAGATTCTGACGAAATGGAACCATTTCTTTTAAACTATAGTTCTCATTTCAAGTGAGAAAAAGTCTAACCTTAATGTCAGTTTTTTACTTTGACGATTCCATTAAAAATAAGTAAGTAAGTAAGTAAGTAAATAAATAAATAAATGGCATTAAGATTTGTTGAGAAAAAAACTTTTTTAGTATTCCATTACAATTATGTAAAAATAAATGAAAATAACATTTTTTTTTACAATTTCCATTTTAATTTGTAATATTCATTCACTCATTTATTCATCTTCTACCGCTTATCCGAACTACCTCGGGTCACGGGGATCCTGTGCCAGCCTGTTTCAGGCGTCATCGGGCATCAAGGCAGGATACACCCTGGACGGAGTGCCAACCCATCACAGGGCACACACACACACTCATTCACTCACGCAATCACACACTACGGACAATTTTCCAGAGATGCCAATCAACCTACCATGCATGTCTTTGGACCGGGGGAGGAAACCGGAGTACCCGGAGGAAACCCCCGAGGCACGGGGAGAACATGCAAACTCCACACACACAAGGCGGAGGCGGGAATCGAACCCCCAACCCTGGAGGTGCGAGGCGAACGTGCTAACCACTAAGCCACCGTGCCCCCAATTTAAAAATTAATTTTAAAAATAATATCATTAAATATCATTAAATATTATATATAGAGATATATATATTTATATATATATAGATATATATATATATATATATATATATATATATATATATATATATAATGCACAATAATTTTACTATCTTAATTTTAATACATTTATATATTTAATTTTTACTAATCTCATCTGAAATGGAAAAATGCTTTCCATCCATCCATCCATCCATCCATCTTCTACCGCTTATCCGGGGCCGGCTCGTGGGGGCAGCAGTCTGAGCAGGGACAACCAGACTTCCCTCTCCCCAGACACTTCCTCCAGCTCCTCCGGGAAATACCGAGGCGTTCCCAGGCCAGCCGAGAGACGTAGTCCCTCCAGCGTGTCCAAGGTCTTCCTCGGGGCCTCCTCCCGGTTGAACATGCCCGGAACACCTCCCCAGGGAGGCGTCCAGGAGGCATCTGGAACAGATGCCCGAGCCACCTCTGCTGACCCCTCTCAATGTGGAGGAGCAGCGGTTCTACTCTGAGCTCCTCCCGAGTGACCGAGCTCCTCACCCTATCTCTAAGGGAGCGCCCAGCCACCCTGCGGAGGAAACTCATTTCGGCCGCCTGTATCCGGGATCTTGTCCTTTCGGTCATGACCCAAAGCTCATGACCAAAGGTGAGGGTAGAAACATAGATCGACTGGTAAATAGAGAGCTTCGCCTTGCGGCTCAGCTCTTTCTTCACCACAACAGACCAGTATATCGACCGCATCACTGCAGAAGAGACACCGATCCGCCTGTCGATCTCCCGCTCCATCCTTCCCTCACTCGTGAACAAGACCCCAAGATACTTAAACTCCTCCACTTGAGGCAGGGGCTTTCCACCAACCTGAAGGGGGCAAGCCACCCTTTTCCGGCTGAGAACCATGGCCTCGGACTTGGAGGTGCTGATTCTCATCCCCGCCGCTTCACACTCGGCTGCAAACCATCCCAGTGCACTCTGAAGGTCCTGATTTGAAGAAGCCAACAGGACAACATCATCTGCAAAAAAAGCAGAGACGAAATCCCGTGGTCCCCAAACCGGACTCCCTCCGGCCCCCGGCTGCGCATAGAAATCCTGTCCATATAAATAATGAACAGAACCGGTGACAAAGGGCAGCCCTGCCGGAGTCCAACACGCACCGGGAACAAGTCTGACTTACTGCCGGCAATGCGAACCAAACTCCTGCTCCGGTCATTTAGGGACCGGACAGCCCTTAGCAGAGGGCCCCTGACCCCATACTCCCAGAGCACCCCCCACAGATCACCACCAGGGACACGGTCGAATGCCTTCTCCAGATCCACAAAGCACATGTGGACTGGTTGGGCAAACTCCCATGAACCCTCCAGCAACCTGGTGAGGGTATAGAGATGGTCCAGTGTTCCACGACCGGGATGAAACCCGCATTGTTCCTCCTGAATCCGAGGTTCGACTATCGGCCGGATTCTCCTCTCCAGTACCCTGGCATAGACTTTTCCGGGAAGGCTGAGGAGTGTGATCCCCCTATAGTTGGAACACACCCTCCGGTCCCCCTTCTTAAACAGAGGGACCACCACCCCAGTCTGCCAGTCCAGAGGAACTGTCCCCAACCGCCACGCGATGTTGCAGAGGCGTGTCAACCAAGACAGCCCCACAACATCCAGAGACTTGAGGTATCTCATCCACCCTCGGTGCCTTGCCACTGAGGAGCTTCTCAACCACCTCAGTGACCTCAGCTTGGGGGATCGACGAGTCCTCAACTGAGCCCTCTGCCTCTGCTTCCTCAGTGGAAGACATGTCGGTAGGGTTGAGGAGATCCTCGAAGTACTCCTTCCACCGTCCGAGAATGTCCCCAGTCGAAGTCAGCAGATTCCCAATCCCACTATAAACAGTGTGAGCAGGGCACTGCTTCCCCCTCCTGAGGCGCGGACGGTTTGCCAGAATTTCTTCGAGGCCAACCGATAGTCCTTTTCCATGGTCTCACCGAACTCCTCCCAGACCCGAGTTTTTGCCTCTGCAACCACCCGGGCTGAAGCTCGCTTGGCCCTCCGGTACCTATCAGCTGCCTCCGGAGTCCCCCGAGCCAACCAGGCTCGATAGGACTCCTTCTTCAGCTTGACGGCATCCCTTACTTCCGGGGTCCACCACCGGGTTCGGGGATTGCCGCCACGACAGGCACCGGAGACTTTACGGCCACAGCTCCGCGCGGCCGCGTCGACAATGGAGGTGGAGAACATGGTCCACTCAGACTCAATGTTTCCAACCTCCCTCGGGATCTAGTTGAAGCTCTGCCGGAGGTGGGAGTTGAAGATCTCTCTGACCAGAGACTCAGCCAAACGTTCCCAGCGGACCCTCACAGTACGTTTGGGTCTGCCAAGTCTGTCCAACTTCCTCCCCGGCCATCGGATCCAACTCACCACCAGGTGGTGATCAGTTGACAGCTCCGCCCCTCTCTTTACCCGAGTGTCCAAGACATACGGCCGGAGGTCAGATGAAACAACCACAAAGTCGATCATCGACTTCCGACCTAGGGTGTCCTGATGCCTTGTGTACTGATGGACACCCTTATGCTTGAACATGGTGTTCGTTATGGACAAACTGTGACTAGCACAGAAGTCCAATAACAGAACACCACTCGGGTTCAGGTCAGGGGGGCCGTTCCTCCCAATCACGCCCCTCCAGGTGTCACTGTCGCTGCCCACGTGAGCGTTGAAGTCCCCCAGTAGAATGACGGAGTCCCCGGTCGGAGCACTTTCCAGCACCCCTCCCAGAGATGCCAAGAAGGTCGGGTACTCTACACTGCCATTTGGCCCGTAAGCACAAATAACAGTGAGAGACCTCTCCCCGACCCAAAGGCGCAGGGAAACGACCCTCTCGTTCACTGGGGTAAACTCCAACACATGGCTGCTGAGCTGGGGGGCTATGAGCAAGCCCACACCAGCCCGCCGCCTCTCACCGCGGGCAACTCCAGAGTAGTAGAAGGCCCAGCCTCTCTCTCGGAGTTGGGTTCCAGAACCCAAGCTGTGCGTGGAGGCGAGCCCAACTATATCTAGTCGGTATCTCTCAACCTCCCGCACCAGCTCAGGCTCCTTCCCCCCCAGCGAGGTGACATTCCATGTCCCTAGAGCCAGATTCCGTGTCCGGGGATTGGGTCGCCGAGGCTCCCGCCTTCGACTGCCACCCAATCCACAATGCACCAGCCCCTTACGGTTTCTCCTGCAGGTGGTGGGCCCACAGGAGATTGGCCCCACGTCACTCCTTCGGGCTAAGCCCAGCCGGGCCCCATGGGGTAAGACCCGGCCACCAGGCGCTCGCATGCGAGCCCCAACCCCGGGCCTGGCTCCAGGGTGGGGCCGCGGTTGCGCCATACCGGGCGACGTCACGGACCTTGTTTTAACTTTCTTCATAAAGGTTTTTGAAAATGCTTTTTATAGAATATAATAAATAGAATTTTCAAAAATTATTTAAAAATTTATTTAAATGCTTTTTTTTAACATATTAACGGAATACTAAAAAACTATTTTTCTCTCATCAAGTTATATCAGACATCATGTTATTAAAAAAAGGTTTAATATTTCACAGGTTTTAAGGTCAGGATAAAATATGCTGTAATAATATTTAATAAATAATCTTCCAAAACATTTATATTTCATAATTTATTTTTATTATTTGTTTTTATTTATTATTTAGTTAACTTTTTTATTTTCTCTACTCAGGTCAATTTTATTTTAATCTGATACCAATTTGCTTACGTCTCACTCACCTGCAATCCGTTTCATCCAGCTGCATTCGTGTCTGCCCATGTGGGCATGGATGATGGTGAGGATTTGCCCCAGTAGGGTGTTGGTGTGTGAGGGTGTGAGAGAGGAGCATGATGCCCCATTCTGCCCCTCAAACCCCCGAGCATCCTCTTCACCCCATCGACACACGTAGCTGCACAGCAGAGGAACAGTTACCTCCATGACCCTGGACAGAAGGACGTGACGAGCCGCTGACTCCGCCTCCAGCATGTCCTCCACTTCTGACAGAGCTTCCTGCAGGGAGGGGAGGGGCCTGGACAAATCCTCTGCTACAGTGGACACGCC
>NC_083469.1:3300000-3347500 GCF_030014155.1 Tachysurus vachellii | reverse complement strand
TGTACCAGACTATCAGACTGTACCAGACTATCAGACTGTACCAGACTGTACCAGAATATCAGACTGTACAAGACTGTACCAGACTATCAGACTGTACCAGACTAACAGACTGTACCAGACTATCAGACTGAACAAAACTGTACAAGACTGTACCAGACTATCAGACTGTACCAGACTATCAGACTGTACAAGACTGTACCAGACTATCAGACTGTACCAGACTAACAGACTGTACCAGACTATCAGACTGAACAAAACTGTACAAGACTGTACCAGACTATCAGACTGTACAAGACTGTACCAGACTATCAGACTGAACCAGACTGTACCAGACTATCAGACCGTACAAGACTGTACCAGACTATCAGACTGTACCAGACTGAACCAGACTATCAGACTGTACCAGACTGAACCAGATTATCAGACTGTACCAGACTATCAGACTGTACTGTATAAGACTGTACCAGACTATCAGACTGTACAAGACTGTACCAGACTATCAGACTGTACAAGACTGTACCAGACTATCAGACTGTACCAGACTATCAGACTGTACAAGACTGTACCAGACTATCAGACTGTACCAGACTGTACCAGACTATCAGACTGTACCAGACTGTACCAGACTGTACCAGACTATCAGACTGTACCAGACTGTACCAGACTGTACCAGACTATCAGACTGTACCAGACTGTACCAGACTATCAGACTGTACCAATCTGTACCAGACTGTACCAGACTATCGGACTGTACCAGACTATCAGACTGTACAAGACTGTACCAGACTATCAGACTGTACAAGACTGTACCAGACTATCAGACTGTACCAGACTATCAGACTGTACCAGACTATCAGACTGTACAAGATTGTACCAGACTATCAGACTGTACCAGACTGTACCAGACTATCAGACTGTACCAGACTGTACCAGACTATCAGACTGTACCAGACTGTACCAGACTATCAGACTGTACCAAACTGTACCAGACTGTACCAGACTATCGGACTGTACCAGACAATCAGGCTGTACCAGACTGTACCAGACAATCAGATTGTATTAGACTGTACCAGACAATCAGGCTGTACCAGACTGTACCAGACTATCAGACTGTACCAAACTGTACCAGACTGTACCAGACTATCGGACTGTACCAGACAATCAGGCTGTACCAGACTGTACCAGACAATCAGATTGTATTAGACTGTACCAGACAATCAGGCTGTACCAGACTGTACCAGACTATCAGATTGTATTAGACTGTACCAGACAATCAGACTGTACCAGACTGTAGTATGTTGTGGATTTCTCACCAAACTCTAGCATTTTTTCCTGGACATGTTTGGTACAGGAGAGCGCCTGCTGAAGGAGACGGTATGCAAACCGGCCTGAGACAGATGGACAATCAGACTCTGTCGGTTTTCTTTCTCTGGAAGACACAGAGACACATTTCCACCTTTTAAACTCAACACGTGTACAGACATAGAAGAATCAAACTCAGGTCTTGAACTAGATGGATAGTAACTCTGTGTATATTCATATTTATATTTACTCATATTTTTATTGAACTTGAGTCAACTGTAGCAGTGGTAGTAATATATTAATCCCCGAGCGGAAATTTGGAAAATTTGCCAACACAAGAGCAGCAGGGAGGACTATGACCTAACCCAAGTGCAGCACACAGCTTTAATGTGCACAAGAAACTCACAAATGATAGACATACAACCAGACAAGGAAAGGAAAAGACAGACAGACAGACAGACAGACAGACAGACAGACAGGCCAGCAGACAGACAGGGGAAACAACAGACAGACAGACAGACAAACAGAGAAAACAACAGACAGACAGACAGACAGACAGAGGAAACAACAAGCAGACAGACAGGCAGACAGGCAGGCAGGAATACAGAGGAAACAACAGGCTGAAAACCAGACAAACAGATAGACAGAGGAATCAGACAGACAGTTAGACAGACAGACAGACAGGCAGGCAGGCAGAGAAAACAACAGACAGACAGACAGACAGACAGATAGAGGAAACAACAGGCAAACAGACAGACAGACAGACAGACAGACAGACAGACAGACAGAGGAAGATAATGGACAGACAGACAGACAGACAGACAGACAAAGAGACAGACGAAACAACAGACAGACAAACAGATAGACAGATAGACAGACAGACAGAGAGACAGACAAAACAACAGACAGACAAACATATAGACAAACAGACAGACAGAGGAAACAACAGACAGACAGACAGAGGAAACAACAGACAGACAAACAGATAGACAGACAGACAGACAGACAGACAGACAGATAGACAGAGGCAACTGTGGACAGACAGATTTCTTAGAAACTGCTGCTTTAAATTATGCTTTGATTAATGAATCAATACTGTTAATGATTGTCTGGCTAATGATTATAACACTGGTAATGTTTTGTTTGTATTGTTGTATCAGTGCTGTTTGTGTTCTGTCATTGCCATAAGTATTGGCACCCTCACCTCCACACGGAGTATCCGTTGATGTGGAAGAATTTCAGCATTTCCTGCACTCTCTCTCTGATTCGGTTCTGCTCTCGGCCACTCAGAGACCCATAGGGCACCAGCAGTGTGTGAGTGCCCCCTGCTGGACACAACACATTATTACATCACCACACATCGGAGCCAGGGCCTCTCTCTCAAATAGTAATGCTAGATAAAAATGTAATATCTGCAACAAGGACATTTAGAGAGAGGCCCATAATATTTTAACAGGTAGAATAAAAAATGTAAAAAAAAAAAAAAAAACCTTCAGCCTGCAGTTCCTTCAGTTTCCTCTTGGTCCAGATGTTATGGTAGTTTTCTGCCAGCTGTTCTGCCATAGACTTTAGCAGAAAAAGAAAGAGGCAGAGACAGAGAGTGAGAGACAGAGAGTGAGAGACAGAGAGTGAGAAAGAGAGAGAGAGAGAGAGAGAGAGAGAGAGAGAGAGAGAGAGAGAGAGAGAGAGAAAGAGAGAGAGAGAGAGTTTTCTTTTTCCATTTAATAAACTGAATAAATCAATTTGAAACCTGCTCTGAACAGACTTACATACTGATCCCAGGTCAGCATGACTCTGCTGGTGTCTGCAGGTTTGGGACTGAACATGGAGGTTCCCTCAAACGACAGCTGCACACAGAGAGGAAATAAACCTCATTTCATTTTAATCTATTACTTTAAAACTCCAGCTAAAATTTAAACTCGATCATTATTTCTAGATGCTTTTGTATCATTCAAAATAGTCCAATATCGACTGACTACAGATGCACATTTCTAACATCCCGTGAATCTTGGTGCTGAATCTGGGGATACTTTCTGGTCAAAGGGGATAAATGAAAAATCTTTTATAAGACTTTACATTTGACATCCTGATTCATTTAAAGCTGCTTTGTGAATATTTACATTGTTATAAATGAAATCCAAGAGGGTGGTTTAAACAAACGGATCGACTAAATGAGACTTTTTTCCTATTAAGTGCTAAATTTTCTGCTCTAAAATGCTGACTATATTCTGTAGGTTTATGAGACAAAGCATACTTATTCGCACTGTACGCTTTACACTGGTTTGCGCTAACTTTATGGACCTGTCCTGTGGTGTATTGTATGGTCTGTTTATCTTGCACAAGGTTACACACACACACTTTATCTGAATAGGTTCATTTTCTACTTGAGCCTTTTGTTCTGTGTCTTACACAATTATGTCTTTATGTAGCTCGGGGGGGGGGCACAGTGGCTTAGTGGTTAGCACGTTTGCCTCACACCTCCAGGGTCGGGGTTCGATTCCCGCCTCCACCTTGTGTGTGTGGAGTTTGCATGTTCTCCCCGTGCCTCGGGGGTTTCCTCCGGGTACTCCGGTTTCCTCCCCCGGTCCAAAGACATGCATGGTAGGTTAATTGGCATCTCTGGAAAATTGTCCCTAGTGTGTGATTGCGTGAGTGAATGAGTGTGTGTGTGCCCTGCGATGGGTTGGCACTCCGTCCAGGGTGTATCCTGCCTTGATGCCCAATGACGCCTGAGATAGGCACAGGCTCCCCGTGACCCGAGGTAGTTCTGATAAGCGGTAGAAGATGAATGAATGAATGAATGAATGTAGCTCAGGGTCCTGAACGGAGCCGGTTTCTTCTCACTGTGTACTGCATCAACTACATGAAATGATTGAAATGACAATTAAAGCTTTTAGATTGTGTGCAATAGTTAATGATTTTACTCTTCTATAGTGTCTCTGTTTAAACAGCTATTTAAGTACCACAAACTAGTCTACTACCTGAGAGTTTCTGGAATCCGGTACGTACCGGTTTAAACAACGTTGAAAATTTCTGATAAAATGTCTTATCGAGGGTGGACACGGTGGCTTAGTGGTTAGCACGTTCGCCTCACACCTCCAGGGTTGGGAGTTCGATTCCCGCCTCCACCTTGTGTGTGTGGAGTTTGCATGTTCTCCCCGTGCCTCGGGGGTTTCCTCCGGGTACTCCGGTTTCCTCCCCCCCGGTCCAAAGACATGCATGGTAGGTTGATTGGCATCTCTGGAAAATTGTCCGTAGTGTGTGAGTGTGTGAGTGAATGAGAGTGTGTGTGCCCTGCGATGGGTTGGCACTCCGTCCAAGGTGTATCCTGCCTTGATGCCCGATGACGCCTGAGATAGGCACAGGCTCCCCGTGACCTGAATGAATGAATGTCTTATCGAATTTAAAAATTGGAGGTCTGTGGAAAAAAAGGTTGATCTGTGTCTGGCATTTAAGACATGAGTAGTCCATCTATGGGTTTTTGGGATGATCTATCACCTGGGGAGACTGTGAGATCCTCCTGGATAGGTGATGGAGGTCCCTGGCATCCCCCTCTTTTGACCTCTCGATGGTCCAGCCCAAGACCAGCATGCTTTTTACTGTCTCTTTAATGGCCACTCGGTAGTTCTCTTTATCCTAAAACCCAGAAAGAGAATAGAGGATTTTACTCAGCTAGAAGTGTGTGTCTAGCCATGGGGGTCACAGTCCAGTGACTTCTGTGCCGGTCCCAAGCCCGGATAAATAGAGAGGGTTGCGTCAGGAAGGGCATCCGGCATAAAACATTGCCAAATCTAAACATGCGAATTGTCAGTAAGAATTTCATACCGGATCGGTTCGAGGCCCGGGTTAACAACGACCGCCATCGGCGCCGTTGACCTACAGGGCGCCGGTGGAAATTGGGCTACTGTTGGTCGAAGAAATAGAGGAGGGAGGAGAGTGCACAGACAGAGAGAGAAGAGGAAAGGTAAGAGTGTAGGACTGAGAATAGGGACTCTGAATGTTGGTACTATGACAGGGAAAGGTAGAGAGCTGGCTGATATGATGGAGAGAAGGAAGGTGGATATACTGTGTGTACAGGAGACCAAGTGGAAGGGTAGCAAGGCTCGTAGTATAGGAGCAGGATTCAAGCTGTTTTATTATGGTGTGGATAGTAAGAGAAATGGGGTAGGTGTGGTCCTGAAGGAGGAGTTTGTGAGGAATGTTCTGGAGGTGAAGAGAGTGTCAGACAGGGTGATGAGTCTGAAGTTAGAGATTGAAGGGGTGATGTTGAATGTTGTTAGTGGTTATGCCCCGCAGGTAGGTTGTGAGTTAGAGGAGAAAGAGAGATTCTGGTGTGAATTCGATGAGGTGATTGAGAGTATTCCCAAGGGTGAGAGAGTGGTGATAGGAGCGGATTTTAATGGACATGTTGGTGAGGGGAACACAGGTGATGAGGAAGTGATGGGCAAGTTTGGAGTTAAGGAAAGGAACCTTGAAGGACAGATGGTAGTAGACTTTGCTAAGAGGATGGACATGGCTGTGGTTAACACTTATTTTCAGAAGAGGGAGGAACATAGAGTGACTTACAAGAGTGGAGGTAGGAGAACACAGGTAGACTACATCCTTTGTAGAAGAGGCAATCTGAAAGAGATTAGTGACTGTAAAGTGGTAGTGGGAGAGAGTGTAGCCAGACAGCATAGGATGGTGGTGTGTAGGATGACTCTGATGGTCTGTAAGAGGAAGAGGTCAAAGATAGAGAAGAAAACTAAGTGGTGGAAGCTGAGAAAGGAGGAATGTTGTGAGGAATTTAGACAGAAGTTGAGGCAGGCTCTGGGTGGTCAGGTAGTGCTGCCAGATGACTGGGAAACTACAGCAGAAGTGATCAGGGAGACAGGGAGAAAGGTGCTGGGTGTGTCATCTGGAAGGAGGAAAGAAGATAAAGAGACTTGGTGGTGGAATGAGGAAGTTCAGGATAGTATCCAGAGGAAGAGATTAGCCAAGAAGAAGTGGGATATGGACAGGACTGAAGAGAATAGACAGGAATACAAGGAGTTACAGCGCAGAGTGAAGAGGGAAGTGTCTAAGGCCAAGCAGAAGGCATATGACGAGTTGTACACTAGGTTAGACACTAGAGAAGGAGAGAAGGACTTGTACAGGTTAGCTAGACAGAGGGATCGAGATGGGAAGGATGTGCAGCAAGTTAGAATTATTAAGGATAGAGATGGAAGGGTGCTCACAAGTGAGGAGAGTGTACAGAGGAGATGGAAGGAATACTTTGAGGAGCTGATGAATGAGGAAAATCAGAGGGAAAAAAGAGTAGAAGGGGTGAACTCTGTGGAACAGGAAGTAGATAAGATTAGAAAGGATGAAGTCAGGAAGGCTTTGAAGAGGATGAAAAGTGGAAAGGCAGTTGGTCCTGACGACATCCCGGTAGAGGTCTGGAAGTGTCTAGGAGAGGCAGCAGTGGAATTTTTAACTAGTTTGTTCAACAGGGTTTTAGAAAGTGAGAGGATGCCTGAGGAATGGAGAAGGAGTGTGTTAGTGCCGATCTTTAAGAATAAGGGTGACGTGCAGAGTTGCAGCAACTATAGGGGGATAAAGTTGATGAGCCATACAATGAAGTTGTGGGAAAGAGTAGTGGAAGCTAGGTTAAGGAAGGTGGTGAAAATTTGTGAGCAGCAGTATGGCTTCATGCCCAGAAAGAGCACAACAGATGCAATTTTTGCTCTGAGAATGTTGATGGAGAAGTATAGGGATGGTCAGAGGGAGTTGCACTGTGTGTTTGTAGACTTAGAGAAAGCGTATGACAGGGTGCCAAGAGAAGAGCTGTGGTACTGTATGAGGAAGTCAGGAGTAGCAGAGAAGTATGTCAGAGTGGTGCAGGACATGTATGAGAGGAGCAGGACAGTGGTGAGGTGTGCTGTAGGTCAGAAAGAGGAGTTCACAGTGGAGGTGGGACTGCATCAGGGATCGGCTCTGAGCCCCTTCCTGTTTGCTATGGTGATGGACCAGTTGTCAGAGGAGGTCAGACAGGAGTCTCCTTGGACGATGATGTTTGCAGATGACATTGTGATCTGTAGTGAGAGCAGGGAGCAGGTGGAGGAAAACCTGGAGAGGTGGAGGTTTGCACTGGAGAGAAGAGGAATGAAAGTCAGTCGTAGTAAGACTGAGTACATGTGTGTGAATGAACGGGAGGGAAGTGGAACAGTAAGGTTACAGGGTGAAGAGGTGAAGAAGGTACAGGAGTTTAAGTACTTGGGGTCAACAGTCCAGAGTAATGGAGAGAGTGGGAAAGAAGTAAAGAAGCGAGTGCAGGCAGGTTGGAGTGGGTGGAGAAAGGTGTCAGGAGTTCTGTGTGATAGGAAAGTGTCAGCAAGAATCAAGGGGAAGGTGTACAGGACAGTGGTGAGACCGGCCATGCTGTATGGTTTAGAGACAGTGTCACTGAAGAAGAGACAGGAGTCGGAGCTAGAGGTAGCCGAACTGAAGATGTTGAGGTTTTCTTTGGGAGTGACAAGATTGGACAGGATTAGGAACGAGTACATCAGAGGGACAGCCCATGTTGGACGTTTGGGAGACAAAGTTAGGGAGGCAAGATTAAGATGGTTTGGACATGTTCAGAGGAGGGAGAGTGAGTATATTGGTAGGAGAATGTTGGACATGGAGCTGCCAGGCAGGAGGCAAAGAGGAAGGCCAAAGAGGAGGTATATGGATGTAATGAATGAGGATTTGAAGCTAGTGGGTGCAAGTGTTGAGGATGCAGAAGATAGGGATAGGTGGAGAGAGATGATTCGCTGTGGCGACCCCTGAAGGGAAAAGCCGAAAGAAGAAGAAGAAGAAGAAGAAGAAGTGTGTGTGTGTGTGTGTGTGTGTGTGTGTGTATGTGTGTGTATTTTACACACTCGTTCTGATAGGGCTCTGTAAGGCTTCAGGAGCGGATGGACTTTAGAGCTCTCGCACATCTGCTCTCCGTAAACCCAACCATTAGAAAACTGCAAACACACAATGTTAAACATGCAGGGTTAAATAGTATAAATATATTATATGAGATTTTTTTTATGCTACAGAAATTTATTTTAATATATTTATTTATTTATTTATTTATTTTCAAAGAGCAGCCATCGTAGGTTTTATCCATTTATAGTGAAATCCTTCTGACCTTCTCTAGTGACCACTTCTCATGTGTGTGTTCTGCGTATTTATTCACCAGATGCTCCAATCCCTCAGGTATTATTACACTGGGTGGAAACACACACACACACACACACACACGCACACGCACACGCACACACACACACACACACACACACACACACACACACACACATCATTGTCAGTATATATGGAATACACTTTGCGTTAAGTGTGTATCAGGGTTGCCAAGTCCACAGTTTTGAAATATACCTGCAATTTGTGCATTGAAATGTTATAGTGATGATAGATGACGAGACACACATTAGCAAAACTGAAAAAAGTCAATTATACTAAGGATTTTGTTCCCTTCCTATTATTGTAAAGATTTTCAAATATATGTACTGTGTAAAATATCTAATGTAGGTATGAGAATTGCATATTAAATTATTTTTTGGATTTTATTTAGTAATAAGTCAATGGGTTAGTTTCCCAAAACTGTTTTAAACTGTTCTAAAGAAAAACACTTTTTATTCTAAAGAAAATCCATTTAAATTTAATAACATCTTTAACATCTAATTTTGAGTAAACATTTGTCCAACAAATTATTTTATTTTATTTTATTATCACAGATGCATACTGCAAACCTGTCTATTTTTATTAATAACAAATAAATAAATAAATAAATAAATAAACATTATAATCAGTTTAATAATAACAGTAATAAAATAATAATAATAATAATAATAATATGTAATTAATTAACTTGTTTATTTATTTAAGTTAATTAATTATTTAAAAATAAAAATGTAAATAAATACATAGAATAATTAATAATAATAATAATAATAATAAATAGATAGATAGATAGATAGATAGATAGATAGATAGATAGATAGATAGATAGATAGATAAATAAGTTAATAAATTAATTTATTGTGTCCCATCATCTAACGCAATTCAAATCAAATCAAATGATAAATAGTTTTATAATCAGTATATAAATATCAGTCAGACAATTAAAACATTTCAATGCACAAATTCAGTAATATTTCCTTCATTATTTCATAACTTTAACTCACACTGTAAAAATAAAATGAAGCCCAATTAATTGATTAATAAATGAATTAAAATATTTAAAATTAAAATATGAATTTAACAAATAAATAAATAAAAAAAATCTCCAATATCTCTACAAATTATAAGGTTAATCCATAATGATTCTAAATAACATGAAGGTCGAGCCCACGGGTTCCTACTTGGACGTGTCCAGAGGTTGAGGACAGAAGTGTCCCTCTGAGTCCCCTAGTGAGGAGTGTGAGTCCAGTCCAGATGTGCAGGTCAGATGGATGTGATTAGGAGGAATAGCACCAGACACGGCAACCAGACATCCGATGGGCAGCTCGAACAGCTCGGCGTCATACAGCTGGAAAAAAATCAAATAAAAAACGCAAATGATGTTCAACTTTATGCATAGACATTATTCAAGTTTTATATCATATATAATTTACAATATTATAATATCCTTTTGTGTCTCAGTAGACTGTAGGCTGTGTTAAAAGAGCACAGTCAAATACAAAAATATTGGCACCCTTTAGTACAAAAATGCTGCAGTAAAATGGATGACGTGTGCAACAATGTGGACTGACACACTGATACTTAATTAATGTGATTTTTTTTTTAATGTATTTTTTCTTTTGTTGTTGTTTTGCAAATCAAAACTATCGACAGCCCCAAACTAATGCAAACTAACACACTTAATGAATATTTGTTGAAACGCAGTACTGTGTCTTCTCTTATGTTGTAGTTCCACTGATGCTTGGTGAAGTTTAGATGTTGGTTATAAAACTTAAAGGAATTAAGAATCAAATGAGTCTAAAACGGTGATTGATATTAAACTAGACTTTCATGCTGTAACAGTCGCATGCGTCAGATCCTTGGCTAAAATCCAACGTTCTCCAATTATTCTTAATGAATCATAATGAACCATTTGTCTCTTTAGTCTGTAGTGACACAATCCCCAATCGGTTATAAAACACACAGTTCCCAAAAAACTCACCTTTTTGTTTAATGCTCTGAAAACATGCCAAAACAGCTTCCTGCTGAGCTGAAGCTCCTCCTCAAAGGCGGCGTTAAACCCACCACGTCCTCCAGATGTGTAGTAGTACTTCCAGTTCTGCTCATAGTGGTCGGTCAGAAGCTGTATGCAAGAGTGTCACAAAATTAGGAAAATAAAAGATGAAGGTTTTAATGAAGAATGGTTATTCACAATATCGTTGATATTAACTAAAATACCTGTGGTTTGTTTATATTTGTGCTGTAGGTAAGTCTATAAATGTTCTGGAAAGGTTATAATAAGGATATTTTATTGGAGAATATATGTTATATCTGGGTTAAAGCCTAATTACAGTACAAGCCTGTTATAGGACTTTAAGTTCAGTCTAGTTTAGAGGAATCTAACAGGAAGTACCATCAGAGGATCGAGAAGCAGCGGCGGCCATCTTAGCTGCTCGGTTGTTAAATGTTGTCTCTCTGGCTTGGATTTCTCCTGTTGCATTAATCCTTTGTTGAATATTTGAAGCTAATGTTAGCCAGTGGGGTGTTGTTAGCCGATCTATGGCCTATAATTAAACTAACTAACCCAGTTAAAATACAGCTTCCTGTTTGCCCATTTCTGCGAGTGACTGAACTGAACTTCTTCATTCATTCATTCATTCATTCATCTTCTACCGCTTATCTGAACTACCTCGGGTCACGGGGAGCCTGTGCCTATCTCAGGCGTCATCGGGCATCAAGGCAGGATACACCCTGGACGAAGTGCCAACCCATCGCAGGGCACACACACACACTCTCATTCACTCACACACTAGGGACAATTTTTCCAGAGATGCCAATCAACCTACCATGCATGTCTTTGGACCGGGGGAGGAAACCGGAGTACCCGGAGGAAACCCCCGAGGCACAGGAGAACATGCAAACTCCACACACACAAGGTGGCAGTGGGAATCGAACCCCGACCCTGGAGGTGTGAGGCGAACATGCTAACCACTAAGCCACCGTGCCCCCAACTGAACTTCTTGTGACACTTTAATTTGTTTATTTCTTGGCCACTTTGTTATGATGCGCTATGTTCGGAGTTCCGGGATGGATTGAGATTTTCTTCTTCCATGTATATTTGATCAGTTTAACGTTTTACGATTTGCGTGGTATGAATTCCCATAGAACCCCAGTGGGTCTAGATATCTGTAAGTATTCAAAAGTCTTGTGGAATAATATTTACTGAACGTTTCTCTCATTATCGCAGCGTGTAAGGATTTTGTCTAAGCTACTGGCTATCCCAGAGCTACTGGGCTACTTGTCTAAGCTACTGGCTATCACATCTTCCACCTGCTCCATGATGTTCTGGACACTCGCACAGTCGTTCGACCAAGGTGTATCACAGAGCGACACAGGAAATCCCTCCTACCTGTGAGACTTTATAATTCCTCTGTACAACAACATATCTCACTGTGCAACAATACACCATGTATGTACCTGTATAGTTGTTTTTTTATATATATGATATTAGTCTCTATTTATGTTGACTTGGAGCTGAGATAATTTCCTCTGGGGATTAATAAAATATTCTGATTCCGATCCTTCAAAACTTAGTATTAATTTTAGTTTTTATTAAAAATAGAAACATAGATGTGTATGTTTCTAACTTATTCTAATAACACAATTTGTGCTGAATATAAAGCAGGGCTCTTTTGCCATTAGTATGAAATATCAAATCGTCTCCAGGATCCAAAAAAATCGGTAAGAAATAAAGAATATGACAAAGACCTTAAGTGGCATCTTGGTGTTCTCAGAGAGCTGTGAGACGTCGACGGTGAGATGTCGCAGTAGAGGCTGCAAGAGGGATGGCTTCAGTCTTCTGTAATGTATATTACTATATTAATACTGTTCAATAATACAAATGGAAGAAGTAAAGTAGTGCAGTTCTCCACTCAAGGAAAAGTGCAAAAACGATCTACAGAAATTCTGAACTCTTACAGAAAAAAAACACAAGAAAGAAAAGTCACTGATGGTGATTCAGGATCTGAGGTATGCTTAAAATTCGCTAAGTGTAGCTATGTTACGATAATATTTAAACAACCGTGAAATACCTGTAATAATCGTTATATCAAAAATCATAACAGATCACATGATCATGTTCAAGCTCTCCATCCAAACTGCCTACACGAATTTCATGCCTCTGAGGTTGCCAGATTTCTTCCGAGAAGACACGGAAGCACTTGCAGTTAAGCCCAAAATGTTGTTTTGTCAATATTGGGATAGAAAATGCTGACTGAAGAAGGTGTATTTGAGTTAATGTTGCTTGTAATTTGTATCAATGAACAAAAAACTCTACACTTTCTCATAAGGTGACATTTATGATCTAAATTCAATGCTCAGGTAACGATGTTTGTAAAAAGTGTAGAAGTACTTTGTAAGTAAAAGTCAAACTGTGTTAAATAAAAGAAAAAATGAGGTGAAAAATGGATACGAATTGCAGACATCTGCATTTTATTCATAATAGACACTGTTCTGCCACAAATCCATATTCATATACAACTTTAAAAAATATTTTTTATCTATTTTTCCCCTTTCTTTGTGCATAGAATTAAATTTTTTTATTCTGATTTTATTCTATTATTATGACAAGGACAAATCATTTCACCACATGTACTGTGTACGGTTGTGTATAGGACAGTGTTACTCATTGCGCGGCTCGCCAAGCTTTAATATGCGGCTCGCATGGCAGTAAATAATACGGTTATATGATCATGTGGTTAAAATTTATTTTTCATTTAAATAACATTAAAAACAATCAGGGAAGCATAGAAAAACGAATGTGCTCTATTACAAATAATAATGTATATTTATATATATTATTTGACTCGTCACTGACTCACTGCGTTCTGCGCAATAGCCAGTTTTTGGCGGCCTGCCAGAAGCTAGTTTGTGTTTCATGCTAGTTAACAACTTGTGTTTACTGTACACACGGACTAAAAAATGGATCGATTTCTTATCAAACAATCCCGCGCACAAAATGAACAGCAACAAAGCAATGTGACAGTGACAAAAGAGGTAACTGATGGGGAGCATGCATCATCCGCAACTCGAGTAATTATTGTATTGCAATATTGTACATTGTATTTAAGCAGATAAGCTATTTAAGACTGAATAACTTGGCATACTTTGCAGTGAAAGTGGCTCTGCTATTGACTTTGTCCTATCAGTGTGGCTCACATGAAAAAAATAGTGAAGACCACTGGTATAGGACGTGACATTTGAATCTGGGATATTTATGCACATTGTCGAAGGAAATCTAAAGAGAAAAAGTGGGATTGTAAATAGCTAAAGAGTTGAGAAACGGTCTGTGACAGAGGAACTCACCCACACACAGACAGCAGGCAGGCCTGAATGGCATCTTGCTGGGCTTTAGTGAGGCTGCTGGCTTTAGAAAGACGATACAGCACTTGTAGGAAGTCGTCCACTGTTCCTGTGCTAATGAGAGGAAGGTCGCGAAGCAGCGACGAGCACTTACTCAACAACGGCAGCACCGACCCACACAAATAACGATTCAGAGCCAGTGCCATGTCCGTACCGCCCAGTCCACTCTATATAGAGAAGAACAAAAGAGATTAATCATAAATATTGTATAACACATTTTTTTTACAACCTCTATTTATAATATGATGGATGGGGGAAGTCGTGGCCTAATGGTTAGAGAGTTTGACTCCTAACCCTAAGGTTGTGGGTTCGAGTCTCGGGCCGGTCACGACTGAGGTGCCCTTAAACAAGGCACCGACCCCCCCAACTGCTCCCCGGGCACCGCAGCATAAATGGCTGCCCACTGCTCCGGGTGTGTGTTCACGGTGTGTGTGTGTGTTCACTGTTGTGTGTGTGTGCACTTTGGATGGTTAAATGCAGAGAACAAATTCTGAGTATGGGTCACCGTACTTAGCCGTATGTCACGTCACTTTCACTGTCACGTTCACAATTATCTGGAGACTTCACTCACATTATCCATGCTAACAGCAGCATGCAGATCTGGCAGGAAGCCTTTCTCAACAAGGTGGAGCAGAAAGGTTTGTTTCTGGACACCATAGACTCGGTCCAGAAACAGCACCATGGATGCTTTGTGATCTGGACAGAAGCACCTGGACATATCCGGCTCCATGACACAATCATCTGAAATGAACCAAACAGCGTATTCTTTCATGAGGATTTAAATGAATTGAATTTGTTTCTGGTTTATATCACCATGGTAACGCAAAGCATATGTCATTATTTCATTTTATCTTTAACGGCTTAAGTAGAAATAATGAAGTCAATAAATCTCTTCTTCGGAAGTGTTATTTTTGCTATATTCAAACCTTGATTTCTTGCATTAATATCTTCATTCATTCATCTTCTACCGCTTATCCGAACTATTCTCGGGTCACGGGGAGCCTGTGCCTATCTCAGGCGTCATTGAGCATCAAGGCAGGATACACCCTGGACAGAGTGCCAACCCATCGCAGAGCACACACACACTCTCATTCACTCACACACTCACACACTACGGACAATCCTACCTTGATGCCCAATGAAGCCTGAGATAGGCACAGGCTCCCCGTGACCCGAGGTAGTTCGGATCAGCGGTAGAAAATTAGTGAGTGAGTGAAAGAGAGAGTTTTGCTCGTCAGCAGCTATTTAAAAAAGGAAAGTCACAGAAATGGAGAATGAATCATTTAGTAATTCATTCAAAATGAATCGGTTGCAAATGAAAAAAAAATGGGTGCTTTGATGTAACCTGAGTGTCCAAGAATCACTACGGTCTCCAAGGATTGACATGGATTAATGTTCTGCACTTATTATTATAGATTAACTCTAAAAGAAAGGAAGTGCTATTTAGTTAAATAGCTAATTAGCTTTGCTAATGGTACCCAAAAGTATGCCGTAAAGTCATTTGCTATCTGAACAATGTTAGCATGTAGAATTTGTGCTTTAATGGCGACTCCTCGCTAAGAACATTTTGATTTGATTTTGGCTGCGTCCTTGTTAATGCAATATATATTGGGTATGTTAGCAAGCTAAACATGTGAAATTCATTCATTCGTTCATTTTCTACCGCTTATCCGAACTACCCTGGGTCACGGGGAGTCTGTGCCTATCTCAGGCGTCATTGGGCATCAAGGTAGGATACACCCTGGACAGAGTGCCAACCCATCACAGGGCACACACACTCTCATTCACTCACGCACTCACACACTAGGGACAATTTTCCAGAGATGCCAATCAACCTACCATGCATGTCTTTGGACCGGGGGAGGAAACCGGAGTACCCGGAGGAAACCCCCGAGGCACGGGGAGAACATGCAAACTCCACACACACAAGGCGGAGGCGGGAATCGAACCCCCAACCCTGGAGGTGTGAGGCAAACGTGCTAACCACTAAGCCACCGTGCCCTCAACATGTGAAATTCTTAGTTAGAAAGACACAGTAGTTAACATGAATCTCCTTTAAACGCAACCCCTCAGTATGAACGTGACCTAGCTATCTAACATTCGCTTGCTAGTTTCCTGATATAGATTCTAAGCTAGCTATATATCTTTCTTAATGCAATATACTGTATATTGTGTATGTAATAACTAGCAGGCTATGTATGTGATATTGTTAGTTAGCAAGATAACCAACTGATATGATGGTTAGCCACATAGCTAAGAATCCTAATATGAGAAAAGAAATCGATGTTGCACCTTTGTCCAGAAAAGGGAGCAGGAAAGGGATGCTGATGACTCCTTCCAGGTCTTTCAGAGGGATCAGAGATCTCAAGATGGCTCTTATACGCACAGCCTCACATTTACCGGTTTCTATCAGCTACACACACGTACATATTTTTCCGTAATTGCAGTATTTTGAAACATTAATTATATTCATTCTATAATGATTGTCCATCTCACGTGCATCTCTGGAGCACAGCGGCCCAGTAGGTCTATAAGAGCCGAGTAAAAAGTCATGATAGCGTGTCCCATGTGGATGACATCATCAGCTTCATCATCAAGGATGTCACTGCATGTATGAAGATCAAATAAAGGACATAAAAAGAGAATCTGACAAGATAAAAAACAGAATAAGAAAGAAGAAAAGCAAGCAGTAACTGACAGAGTGCTACTGGACTGGTAGGCTTTAGAAAAACACTCTCCACTCTCCTCTTCTGAGAGCCTGATGGCTTCCTCTATGGTTGCTAAGAGACCGTTTCCACCCTCTACTCTGAGAGCGGGGCCGAAGCATTCGGGGCGGCGAATCAGGAGCCGGACAACGACGTATGCGTTCTCTTCAACGCTCTCACCTGCATAAGGATAGCATGTCTATTAATAATCCATTAAAGATGAGGGTTTTTATGATGGATTAAAAACTTCTCTCACCGTTGCAGAAGACGGCAAAGCGCAGCAAGTCCAGGTATCTCTCGCCTTCGACAGGATTCCAGCCGATATCTGCGTATCCTTTAGAGAGCAGCAACATACAACTCTGCAAACCACAGCCTGCTAAATACTGTACAACCTACAGGAACACAATAGGAGGATGAATATTAACCATGGGAGTCATTTAACAAGAGATACAAGTGCCAAGAAACACTGGAGTGGGGCTTTAAGTCTGAAGGTCATTTTATAAAATATATCCAGACTAATAAAGAATGCAGGGGGAACTTCAGAGGTTCTGACCTTCTCCAGATCTGGCTCTGTAAGCGCTAACGCCAGCTCGTAGTTGTCCATTACAGAAGCCGCGGCCACGTCCAGAGGAGTCGAGCCTCGCATGGAGGGGGATGCTGAGAAAACATCACATCTCCTCAATCTTCTCACATTAGAAATATTACACAACATTTCATAGTGCAACAACCTGGAACCTGTGACACAAATAGCTCATAATATTAAAAAAAAAAAAAAAAAAAAAAAAAGTTAGTTACAAAATCCGATTGCACGTCTGATAAAAACGAGTTGCCGAAAGAAAATCTCATCATGATGCTACTAGTGATGGGAAGTTCGGTTCTTTTCCACGAACCGGTTCTTTCCGACAGTTCGTTTTAATGAACCAGTTCAATAATCCAGTTCACCAGTTCTTTTAGGTCCTGACGTAATGACGTAATTCACAATGACGTAACACATTTGAAAAGTTCTTTGTAATCATAACTTTAGTTGAATACGTTTCTTACATTTAAGTTTTGCAACTAAAACACCCAGTACAGGCATTGATGTGCAAACGTGGGTGTTTTACGTGTCTTAAAGATATAAAGTTAATAAACTAATCTTCATCAACTTACAAAAACTTACAAAAAAAAGCATAATTTTGAAATGTTTCTTTTGCTCCATCAGTTGTTTCAAAAACTAATGCAACTGAGTTAAACACTCAAACATTGATAAGACATTAAATCATAACTATTTACATTTGTAAGCTGTATCAGAGTTCAGCTGTATCAGTTCAGTCATTTACGCATGCGCAGTAACAACAGCTCATCGGTTCTCAGTATGTCGGACGCGTCCAAAAGAAACAGTTCTCAGTTCAGTGTACTGATGATTCACTGTATCGATTCAGTGATTCAAGCATGCGCAGTATCAACAGGTCATCGGTTCTCGGACACGTCCGAAAGAAACAGTTCTCAGTTCTGTACCTATGATTCGCTCTATTGGTTCAGTGATTCATGCGCAGTATCACCAGCTCGAGCGCACATTTCTCTCAGCACAACATGTCTCAGTTCAGTGTACAGGAGTTACATATACTCTGAGATATTAGTTTATTTAGAGTCGGAGGGGCTGTCAGGCATGAACGAAAGTGAGTAACTTTAGTAACTTGTGGATCAGCGCTGACTCAAGACGCAAACTGTTTAGAACGTTTAGAACCGGTTCAAAAGAACGATTCGTTCACGAACTGGCCATCACTAGATGCTACAATACCACCTCCATGCTTCACTGTGGGCATAGTGTTCTGAAGCTGAAGTAGCAGGATGTTGTTCAAAATCTCCAAAAACACAGAAGCAGTCCTGACAATAACTTATATAACTATACGACAATAATTTTCTCTTTATTTAACAACGTCTAATCCACCAAATTATTCAGCTGGCTGGTAAAACTAATGACCTTACATTTAAGGCATTTGGCAGTTGTCCTTATCCAGAACAACTTACACTTTTCAGTTATACAGCTGAGCAATTGAGGGTTAAGGGCCTTGCTCAGGGGCCCAGGAGTTGCAGTTGTCTGACTTATGACCTTCCAATCAGTAGTCTAACACACTAACCACTGAGCTACCACTTCCACCATGCCAACCCCCCCATGACCTTCATGCCAAATGCATGCCACAAAACATAATGCAACACCAGCTGAGTTTGGATACAGTTTATCCACGTAACAAATTTTATTAATCGTCAATGAGTTTATACCGCAAACTGGTCAGGGAATTAATCTGTACAAGATTTTATTCACATGTATTCCAAATTTCTGAAGATGTTGTGATGAACATGAAGAATTTATTACTGTTAATTGTCAGACAGTTGAGAAGCTTATCTGGAATAGTAACAACGATAACGTAAGCCAGCAACTAGATAAACATTTACATTTACAGCATTTAGCAGTCGCTCTTATATCCAGAGCGACTTACATTTTCTCATTTTTATACCACTGAGTAATATAGGGTTAAGGGCCTTGCTCAGGGGCCCAGCAGTGGCAGCTTGGTGGACGTAGGAATCAAACTCACAACCTTCCAATTGGTAGCCCAACACCTTAACCACTAGGCTACCACATCCCCATAACACTTTAAACCCATGTATTCAAGGAGAATCATCATCAGTAGCATATAGTGTTAAGTGAGCATACCAAGTCCAACGCTGCTGTGGTCCAACAGGTAGCTCAGGTGATCAAACATGGATTTCTGATTGTGTTGGCTGATTCGACAAAAATAACACAGGAAACGACAGCAGTGGGCCACCATCTTTGGAAACCTGATTTCCTTATGGGGGAGAGAAGTTTTTTTCTTAAATGAGATAGAATCATGTAACCAATGTGAGCATTAATATGATTCCTGAATCTAGTCTATGTGTTTACAATAATTGTCCCATTTATTGAAATAAACATGACTGGAAATGGAAATGGAAATGCACAGCTACCTTGGACTCCCGGGTGCCCAGGACATTAACCATCACCTCCATGACAGTCTCGTGCATACCCAGGGCCCTCATCAGGTTCGGGTGCTGGTAGAACACTTTATTATTCATGACATCACTACAGAGGAAAGAGTATGACACATGATCTGTGCTGGTTGCAAATTCAAACTGCAAATTCCAACACATTTCCTGTCTCTGTCCAAGTTGTGTCATGGGTTTGCTTCCTGATTGTGCTTACCTGTTTTGTGTTAGTTCTTGATTAGTTTGTTGTTGACTTATTCCTGCATCTGTGCATGATTTTGTTTCTTTTGCAAGATCATAGCATGAATTTGTTCATTAAGTTCATAAACCTCAATTTCTCTTTTTCTGGATTTCCCTGCCAGTTTTCCTTATATCTGATAATGCCTACAACTCATTTATCTTCATCTGCCTGTGTCTTGATCCTGACCTTTGATTACAACTTTTGCAACTTTTATATGTAGTAGTAGTAGCCTTTATTCTTTACACATGTCATGAGTGTGTTCCTGGGGGTCACGGTGGCTTAGTGGTTAGCACGTTCGCCTCACACCTCCAGGGTTGGGGGTTCGATTCCCGCCTCCGCCTTGTGTGTGTGGAGTTTGCATGTTCTCCCCGTGCCTCGGGGGTTTCCTCCGGGTACTCCGGTTTCCTCCCCCGGTCCAAAGACATGCATGGTAGGTTGATTGGCATCTCTGGAAAATTGTCCGTAGTGTGTGAGTGTGTGGGTTGGCACTCTGTCCAGGGTGTATCCTGCCTTGATGCTCGATGACGCCTGAGATAGGCACAGGCTCCCCGTGACCCGAGGTAGTACGGATAAGCGGTAGAAAATAAGTGAGTGAGTGAGTGAGAGTGTGTTCCTGGTCTCTGCACACCATGTTACATGATACGGGTTCATGAATGTATGCTTCACACCTTTAATTGCATATGTCTTTATCTTCATTTTATACAAATAAGTAAATGAAGGCTAAAGCTGTTACGTAATCTCTAAGCACATGTGAGCTTACATGTACAATCTGT
The DNA here is from genome assembly GCF_030014155.1 of Tachysurus vachellii. Taxonomy (NCBI): domain Eukaryota; kingdom Metazoa; phylum Chordata; class Actinopteri; order Siluriformes; family Bagridae; genus Tachysurus; species Tachysurus vachellii. The sequence goes on along the minus strand of NC_083469.1, from coordinate 3,326,888 downwards.
CTAACAGAGAACACATGGAAGCTCAGTCTTGGTCTCATTAACATTGACATAGTCAATGACATCACAAATCTCTTACCCAAGTCCTTGGATCATGAGTTCCTCTTCTTCTTTGCCCATTCTGGCTGTAAGTAGTGAGCGGATCCGTCCCAGAGCCTCCTGCAGGCCAAGTGTGTCCTCTATAGAGTTCTCAGTGATGCAGTAAGTTTTTTGCAATGCAGAGGACATTTTGCCAGCCAGGCCAGCATACTGGCAGCGCAGAAGTCCAAACGCAGACCGTACCAGAACCGGGTCCTCGAGCGGCCCCTCATGAGCCCAACGCATCACAGTGTCTGAGATTAGCCACTGAAGAGAAACTGGACAAAAAAATTTACTTATGGGATCAAACTTCCTGTTAAAAATTCCTTGCCATTAAACTAGTCTTGTGTTTTGAACTTCCTACCATGTTTAGCTTTAACATCCTCTTCAACCACACCAGACATCCTCCTTTTCAGACGAGACATTTTATCCATCAGGTTCCTTAATCGATTCCTGATAGGCTGATTCTCATCACCTTCAGTAAGCAGGTTTTCACCAGTTTCAACTCCTGTTAAGTAAAAAACGGATTATGTTTAGATCAAAATAATCCACTTTAATTTTTACCTCACAAACGTAAACAAAACAAGAAGAATAAATGCTTGCATGGTAAATGGTCAGGACTCAGCCCGGACTTTGTTTACTCCTCCCCGTCTCTACACACCTGTTCCCTATTGTTAATCGTCGTGTCTATTTAACCGTGCCGCGTTGCCGAATGCAAGCACGGAATCATCGTCAATGTAACGTCAATGTAACGTCTATGTAACGTCAGTGTGTTCGTCAGCGTATCCTTGTCTTTTGTCCCTGTTCTATGTTTATTATTTATTAAACCCTACTCATTTGAAGCTATCCTGTATCTGGGTCTGCCTTCCTCCTCCCGATGGTGACATAAATATTATAGCATTATTGACTGTATTTTTGATATATGTGTTTAGTTAGTTACCACAATGGCTCCTGAGGTCCAGATGGAAATCCCAGAAGAGCTCTCTTATCTTCTCAGAGCAGGGGCAGTCCTTCTCCTTGTCCCGAAAGTTTAGCAACATGTTCATCTAAAAAAGAAGGATAATATTCAGAGTTCAATTTATTGGGATCATTTTTATTAAATGAATTTGGATGAACCTATTCCTTCCTCTAAGGCAGTGGTCCCCAACCTTTTTATCACCGCGGACCGGTGAACGTTTGATAATTTTCCCGCGACCCACTTTGTTTTGGGGGGGTTAAATTTAACCTCAGTTAAATTTAATTGTATTTAAACATGCCTTCAAAATAAAATAGTTACACCAAAAAATGAATATAAAGTGATTTAACATTTTAACTCACTAGAACGCTAAATCAATGAGAACCCTCAGCTTGTATCTTTGCAACGAGACGGTTCCATCTGGGGTAATAGGAGACAATGATACCCGAAGTGTGTTGCTTATGTCCAGTTTATTCCGTTGTTTTGTTTTGGTTGCTGTCACTGCAGAAAACCCCGCTTCACACAGGTAGGATGTCGGAAATGGCAATAGTGATTTAAGTGCTGTGGTGGCAATCTCGGGGTATTCCGCCATGACTTTAATCCAGAACACCGGCAGAGTTTCTAACTTTCTAACGACGTCTGTTTCGTACTCCTTTTTGTTAATTTGTGGGTTAAATTTGAGCAAACACAATATACACGTACACCAAGTACTGTTAAACATGAGCAAGTACCGGTGAACAGAGAGAAGAGCGATGCACACCTTCTCTCCACCAAAGCTACAACGCCACTGCCGCTTGCAGCCGCTCAGCTCCAGACGTCACCTAAAACCGCCCCGATATTTTGCACATGCACGGTATGCACATGCACATGCATGTCTCTCAGCTCCCGGTTAACCTCTCGTCCATGGAAAGTCGCAAAAAACCCGAGAGAAATACACCACAGTAAATAAAATGGAAATAATTTAATGCTCATTCGGCGGCCCGGTACCATTTGATCCATGGACCGGTAGCGGTCCGCGGCCCGGGGGCTGCTCTAAGGAATCTTTAGAGATACTCTTATTAGGAATACAGGGATAGAATATGACCTGATTTTTCTCTGGTATAAACACTGCACTGCTACTATCCATAATCTTTTGCCTGGTTACCTGTTCTTGAGGTGGAGAGCGAAACTCCTTGGTCTTGCGGGCAGTGAGAGCAGCAGACATGTTGAGTGCTTCCATTACATCCATGTAACGAGAACGCTGGTTACTCTGAAGATGGCCCACAATTTCAGCAGAAAAGTTCACTATGGCCTCGACCCTGTGACGCAACTGACAGTCACACAGATACTGCAGCAGGTGACATAACTATGAAAGAGTGGAGACAGAAAAGCACAAACAAGTTAAACGTTAAGAAACCACTCCAGAAAAACTTATATCAAAAGAACACTGAACTTTCAGCAATCTACTGATTGTATCGGTGATTATACTTCAGCTACACTGAGCACTTTCATACCTGTAGTTTAACTGCATCTGGTAGCTTCATTTGCAATAAAGTTTTTTGTTCAACAAGAGCTCTTCCTTCTTTCCCCTCTTGCTCTATATCATAATCATTCTCTTCGTCTCCATCCATCAATTGCCCTGCATCATTTTCCCTTATGTAAGGAGAGGGAATGATAAGGGAAAGCACTTGCCGCAGATCTGAGTGATGATATACACCCATGAGAAGGAGTGTGTGAAGAAGTTGGAGAAGAGGAACAAGCAGTAGCTCTATGTTGCCGCCCACAGGGTCCCGGATATTCTTCCCTACTGAGTGGACTGCCTCCTTCAACATGGATGTTGTTATAACTTTAAGCACATCCAGTGGGAATTCAGGACTATATTGACAGGATCCATCTTCAGACTTATTGGACCTATTATCAAAACTGTTTCTGCAAGCTCTAACAAAACAAGGTGAGCTAAAATGCATTCTTGGTTGCAGAGAGGTGCTGATGCTATTGCCTGGGAAGCCGGGATGCTTTCTGTTGTTTTCAAAAAGTTTAATAGTCCGCATGGCATCAGTCATGGGCACAATATACTCGTGGGTGGTGGTCTGTCTAGCACCGCTATGAGCACTTAGGTAGGCAGTCATTAATAAGTCATAGAAACCTGCTCGCAGATTCCCAGGCAGTCTAAAACAGCGCAGTGCAAACAGAATCTGCGACTGATCGATGTAGCTGCACAAGGCATGGCTTACAGGTATGTTTCCATGGGCACAGAGGGCAGAAAAGAGTCGGAGAGTGTGGTCATGGAACTTGAGAAGATTGGCCAGTTCAGAGAGTTCAAGAATGTCTATGCACCTGGTACAGGAACAAAACAGAAAAGTTCCATTTAAAAGAAGAATATATAATAATTTTCATTTTAGCACCAGAGGTACATACAAATGTTGTGCCCTTTTTGGGATATGATCACCCAATCTAACAATGGCAGGCACTTATTTCCAGGGATTTCAGAACAACGTAACAGATATTGCGTCATTGGGCAGGCGTGGCCTATTTGATAATCTAACCCTAATCCTAACCCTAACCCTAACCATAACTGTAGTTTTTGGTTGTTTATTTGTTTTCTAAAATAAATCTACCTGTATGATGTCACGCCTTAGCGTGTTTGTTTGAATGTTGCTTATTATTTTTGTGACCGCCACTGGTGGCTAGGTGTTTTCGGTGTCTGTTTCTCCTTTCAGCTCCTCCAATTACGTCATATATCTATGGGGTCAGAATTGTTTCGTTATTCTGAATAAATATACTATGATCCACAAATAAATATAAAGAGTTTCACAAATATTTTTTAAATCCACAAATAAATATAAAGTGTAAATCAGAACGTGATTGGTTGGAGGTAGACCGTGCCACGATTGGTCAGCGCCACGAGACCATTGTCCGATTGGCTGGAGTAGACAGTGGGCGGAGTCCACCTATTTGTGAATTCTTGTGCATGTCTTGACGTTAGAAATGTTTCAAATTCACAAATGCACAGAACGCAATCCACAAATGCGTGCAGTGATTCACAAATGCACAGAATGCGATTCACAAATGAGCAGGAAGCCATTCACAAATAAATACAATTAAATATATATTTACAAATTTTTTTTTTATTTGCAAATCCCATTTTATTTATTTGTGAATTTCATAAAATATTTGTGAAACTCTTTATATTTATTTGTGGATTTAAAAAATATTTGTGAAACTCTTTATATTTATTTGTGGATTTAAAAAATATTTGTGAAACTCTTTATATTTATTTGTGGATCATAGTATATTTATTCAGAATAACGAAACAATTCTGATCCCATATATATCCGCCTGTACGTCATTGGACGATCATCACATGACACACGATGCCCCGCCTCTTCGTCGTGCTATTGGCTAGATGGGAATTGCAGGTGGACATTTAAACCACGTCAGCAAGAGTGAAAGGGGGAGAGAAAAAAGCCGGTTTTGAATGCTGTGTTGTATGTTGTATGCTGTGGCTTTCGTGCCGTGTTACCCCGTTGTGCAAAGCACTGTGAATTGTCGAAATTTTGGGTTGACTTAGTCATGTTGTGTTTTCTGCCTCGTTGTATGTGTGTCCTGTTGTATGTGTTTCCATGTAGTTTTGTAAATACTGTTATATGTAGATATAGTAAATACACCTTGTTCGGTGGTTTGTAGGAAGTCGGTACCAGTTTTGTTATATGGTTTATTATTGTTTTTGGCTAGATAGTGAGCGAGGGAAGGACATGTATTTTCTTTTCTTTTCTTTGGATCAGGTTAACTGAGTGGTACTTGTTGAGTTAGAGGGAGTTTTATTTATTATTTTGAATAAACAACGTAACAATGACTGTTTTGTCCTTCGTAGTATGCTGGTTTTTTTGACAGAGGGTGTTTTTTTCCAAGACCTCCAGAAACACGTCCACTTTACGTTGTGGTAACAAAACCCCTGGAATTTAGTGAATGCCATCTAACAACAGCCTGTCATTTATACCTTTTGGTGATCGAGTCAAATGTAGAAAAATTGATCTACAAATTAGATGACAAAACATGGATAGTTTTTTTCTACATAGCCTATTGACCTCTGACCTGTCTTCCTCAGGAATGTGCAGGGCCATAACCTGTAGGCTCTCGGTGCACTTAGCCCTCCAGCCATGCCTTTCCTCAAGCCGTGTCAGCTCTACCTGCGGAGCATTATCGGGAAGCCGTGTCCACCTCGTGGGTATCAGGAATTGGACATTAAGCCTGGGATGACAGTGCGGCTCCATGTTTTTCCTTTCACTCCGAAACAAACCAGCAGACAATGGCAATGCACCCTACAAGGATAGTATTGATTCATTTTAAAAGAATAGTACCAAGATATTGTTTGAAGAAGGAAGAAGAAAGTGACAGTAGTGTAAATTGTTCTTTGTCACTTCCAGTTGAGTTGAATTGTATCCAGTTTTATTACAGGAAACAAAGTTTGGATTTTTCTTTTCTGATAACTTTTTATTACCAAAGGACTGAGTATACAGATGTATAGATAGTATTTATATAGCTTATCAGACTAAAGGATTCAACAGCATTTACCTTAATTCGTCCAAGTTCAAACTGAAAGACATCAGAACTGGTGGCTTTGGCAAAAACTGCTGGGTACAATTTAGTGCCTGGCTTGACCTATAGAAGTAAAGAAAATACCCTATTTAGTGTTCATATATATATATAAAAAATGAGAATACGGGGGGCAACGGTGGCTTAGTTGTTAGCACGTTCGCCTCACACCTCCAGGGTTGGGGGTTCGATTCCCGCCTCCGCCTTGTGTGTGTGAAGTTTGCATGTTCTCCCCGTGCCTCGGGGGTTTCTTCCGGGTACTCTGGTTTCCTCCCCCGGTCCAAAGACATGCATGGTAGGTTGATTGGTATCTCTGGAAAAATTGTCTGTATTGTGTGAGTGAATGAGAGTGTGTGTGTGTGCCCTGCGATGGGTTGGCACTCCGTCCAGGGTGTATCCTGTCTTGATGCCCATTGACGCCTGAGATAGGCACAGGCTCCCCGTGACCCGAGAAGTTTGGATAAGCGGTAGAAAATGAATGAATGAGAATACATTCTCAGGTTAGGTAGAATTACTTAAAGGCCCCAGGTTAAGCTCAAAGGGCAAGAGCTATTAAAATATTTACCTGATAGAAGATTCCCATCTCCTTTCCATTAGCAGTAAAGGTAAGAAATCCAGTTGCAGTGTCAACCAGACAGCCAATCTCCAGCTTTAATTTACTGCGGCTGTTAGAGAGACTACTTCCCTCTGCAGCACATACCATGTAACAGCAACTGCATTTGTCACTGTTGGGAATACAGACTCACATCAAACAAACCTGGCAGCAACGCACAACTTAACATGGCTAAAAATGTTACACCTGTTACGTTCTCTTTGGCAGGATATAATAGTACAGACCTCTCAAGAACTTTGCCCCATTGGTCCCCAAGTGTGACAGTCACACTACACACTCTCTCCATGTCAAACGTTCGGTCATAACAGTTGAAGTTTGAAGTTACCCATCCAACCCAGACAAAGGACGGATCCTGCCCATCCAGGATCTTCACAGAAAAGTAGTACTGCAGAATAAATAAAAAAAATTATGATTGACCAACAGAAAGACAAAAGTGAAAGTGATGTGACATACGGCTAAGTACGGTGACCCATACTCAGAATTCGTTCTCTGCGTTTAACCCATCCAAAGTGCACACACACCAGTGAACACACACACCGTGAACACACACCCAGAGCAGTGGGCAGCCGTTTATGCTGCGGCGCCCGGGGAGCACTTGTAGGGTTCGGTGCCTTGCTCAAGGGCACCTCAGTCGTGGTATTGCCGGCCCGAGACTCGAACCCACAACCTTAGGGTTAGGAGTCAGACTCTCTAACCATTAGGCCAGGACTTCCCTAAATAAGAAAGACATGTGTAAATGTTCTTTGTCTCAAACCTTAGTGCAGTTGGCAAGTTGGTTATCGCTGTCCCTCTCGATTGCCAGCACGTCTTCCAGTAGCCGGGCTGAAGAGCCACTAGACACCAATTCTGGTTTCTTCTTTAAAAGAAACCTATAAAGCAAAAAAAATCTGAGCTAAAGATGAATTCCTGGAACACGACACTAAAGCAAATCTCAAAGGAACAGTTTGAGATCTTAAAGAAACAGTTTCAATTTAGTGCAGTAACCTTTGTTGATACTTTTATTTGATAAAAGGTTATATCTTTGATACCCGTCCAAAATAAGTCTTTTTTGTAGTCTCATATTAATTAATGTACGTTTGTGTTTGCACGGTCATCTGACAATCATCTAGAACTTTTCTTTACAGAGTAAAATAAAGTCATTGGTTTTTATTAAAATGTGTACTACTAAAGGTGTGGCCCTAAACAAGCCCTTTTTGGGTAAGACTACCATGAATTACAATGAACTGACCTTTGTTTAAGTCTGGAAGGCTTTTCTTGAGCATGATCCTTTTGATTGTTTAGTTCATCTCTACTTCCTGTGTGTCTGTGAGCTGACTTCATCAGCATTTCAAAGTCGGAGTCCTCCCCTTCTTCTGGTTCCTTAATGTGACATGTTCCACTGCTAGCTGGAGGTACTGCACCATCTACGGGTTTGCTGAACACTTGTGCACACTCTATGGGCAAGCTCAGGCGATAGAACTCAACATGAGTGCTAAGACTGTCAGGTATTCCCACTGAACGCTGGGAGACCTTCAGAGATGGTAGGTGGCCAACTGTCCCATCAATATAACTAACCTGAGAGTACAATAAAAAACAAACAAAGGTTAAATCAAACCACTTCTAAATACCCGAGACACTTGGGACACCAAGGGACTCCATTAGTTTCCATGCTACCATGCTAAAAAAAAAGGTCTTTTCACTCTGTGCTAAGCAAAGAATGATCCTGAACTGCTTGCCATTTGGAGGACTTTCAAGACTACTAATAACATGCTAATTACTGATATTTTGAGTCAGAAAAAATCCATTAAAATTTAAATTTCAAATCCCTTTAATGCCATGTGGAAGAATGCTTGCAATCTCTCTTTCACAAATTCTAAGCTTTAGCCTTCAAGGTCACTTTACTTACCTTTAAGTGAGGATGGTCCTCTGGTATCTGTACAAATAAAGGCTCTCTACAACTCATCCAGAGTGGAGGATCTTTGCTCATGTTCAAGGCAAAAGGCTGGTAGCCCTCCTGAAGCCCACAAACACTGAAATATTTTAGTGAGTCAACCTTTTGGCCCAGATTTAATCGTCCAACCTGATTTACACCCAAACCACAGACAGGAACAAAGCCTGGGGTACAGAAGGTCATATAAATTAAAAATTGTAAACAAATTTCAACTGATCTAACTTCAACTTCTGCTTACGACAGCTCTATTACTAGGTAATAAACAAGTTATTGCTATGTAATGATCTAATGATTAACTGTAAATCAGTAATAAGCTGAAATAAGAAGTGTATTACACTGTAATAAATATTTAATAACATTATTATTTACTTGGAATAGATATAAGTCTGTATATAATTGTAAAAAATAAAATAATTAAATAATTAAATAAATAACTCACCACCGGTTGTACTGAACCCTTTGGAAGCAATTTCAGAGCCATAAGTGTTCAGCTGTAGCTCTCCATTTAAAGTGACCATCATGGTTCTCCGAGTCAAATCCAACAAACATCCAATCACATCCCCCTTCTGCCAAACATGACCAAATGGGACAGTGCTTCCATGCCACCACTGACCCTATACAAATTTTGCCAAATTGGATGGAAAGCAATTGTGCTAATAAGAAATAATTTCATTGCAAATTCATAAATAACAGATGTCCTATACGTCCTGGCTATAATACCTTTGAGCCATCAAACACAAAGCTCTGCTCGTCTGACCACAACTCCGTGTCCGGTTGACATCCCACTCGAGCCCAGCCCACTCTCATCTCACCAGCAGTGACTGCTTCAAACTCGAAATACCATTTCCCATCACGCACTGCAAAAGTGTGCTCCACACGGAATATGCGAGGCCTTTCCTCACTCGCAGCCTTCGTGTCAGGGCCCAGGTCTAGAAACACGGATATCAAGAGAATTCAGTAGCGCTTTGGTATTGTGTTCAGACTTCCTGTTTGTATCTGTCGAAATTATTATACAGGTATAAGGGTTAAGATGCTTTATGAAGAACTTCACTAGGATCTTCTCTTCAATTATAAACGGCAACATTTCTAGAATTACGCCAGAATTTTCCTAGAATTATGTCACCAGGAGAAACCCTTTACGTTAAGGGATGAAATTTGATTGCTGTGTATTGCTTAGCATGTAGCATGCTAAGCAATTACATGCTAAGCAACTATCTCAGGATTAAGTGCAGTGGGAAAAATCCATAAAATGTTCTAGTTTCTGGTTTGTAGCTCTGCATTATGGTTAGAATAGGATTAGCATGTCTTCTGCACCAAGAGATTCTCAGCCGAGGACAGCTTGTGACCTTTGTTATCCGTCTATAAGGCGTCCTTTGCCACCTTTATTGGTTCCTGACTTTATTCACGCTAACCTAGCAGACTTAGATATTCTTTTTGTTTATCCTTTAAGGTTAGTAACTCACACCGCCGTTGCTCTGATGCTTCTACGGTGTATCCGAACCCAAGCAGACTTCCTAACACGTCCCTCGCTGACTCTAAATGACAACGTCTGCTTCTTTCATCCAACAGAAGGAACGGCAGCAGCTGAGGGCTTCTCTTCCCCTTAATGTCCTGAAAAAGGAAACGATTTAACATGTTCTTACTGATTAAACACAGAGCAGAAGCTTGTGATGAACACAGAACACTGATAATAAATACACAGAAGCATGAACACAAGCTAACTAAAGAGGTTCAGGAAACAAAGAAGAGTCTAAAGTCCACCTGTTGTGGTGCGTAGCTCCAGCCCTGTCTGATCTGCTCTCTGCTCCAGATGTTGTGCTCGTTCTCAGCCAGAGCTTCTACCAGAGCTTCCTGAGCTGCGTTCAGATGAACTCCAGACTGATCCACTGGAGTCGGTCTGTAACCGTTCCACAGCTCAAACCTGCACAGTGAGGGATTTAGGGTTCAGTTCTGGGACAGTGAGCTGAGAGCCATCGTTCTTTTTTAATGTTCCTTCATTCTTTATTTGTTTTCTTTCTTTTCTCTTTACATTTTCTTCATTGTTTCTTACTTTGTTTATTCATTTGTTTGTTTATTCGTGTCTATCACCTTTTTCTTTCTTTTATCTTGTTTTTGTCTTCCTTTTTGTTTGCTATTTCTTTCTTTCTTTTCATTCTTTCTATCTTTCTTCTCACTCTTACTTTCTTCATTTGTTTGTTTATTCGTGTCTTTCCCTTCATTCTTTCTTTTGTCTTGTTTTTGCCTTCCTTTTCATTTATTCGTTCGTTCTTTCTTTCATTCTTTCATTCTTTCTTTCATGTTTGTCTCCCTATTCTTTCTTTCTTTCTTTCTTTCTTTCTTTCTTTCTTTCTTTCTTTCTTTCTTTCTCTTATGTTTGTCTCTTCATTCCTTCTTTCTTTCATTCTTTTATTCATTCTTTTATTCTTTCTTTCTTGTGTTTTCTCCTTATTCTTTTCCTTCCTTCCTTCCTTCCTTCCTTCCTTCATTTCTTTCTTTTTCTTTCTTTCTTTCTTTCTTTCTTTCTTTCTTTCTTTCTTTCTTTCTTTCTTTCTTTCTTCATTTATTTCTTAACCAGTCTTTTTGCTTCTTTCTTGTGTTTTTGTCTTCTTTACACTACATTTTTTCTCTAAACCGTCCCACAGCTCATGTGTATTTATTTTTATTTTGCGAGCATCTTGTCTGAGACGTACTTGTTTGAAAGCCGGACGAACTTCACCTTCTCCTCTGTGTGGTCATCAGACAGACCGATGTGAGCTCCGAGAGCCAACAGAGACCTATATAAAAAGTACAAATACATCTGAAGACATCTGTGAATATCTCCTGAATTTAACCAACACTCGTCTGTGAGTGACTCTGGTACATGACTTATGATTTAGGGGATTTCACACTGAACATCCTGAACGTCATGCTTATATATTATCCTGATGTCATTATTATCAGTAAACATCTAAAATCTTGTACGTTGATGTTATTGAAAGTCTGTGCTCTTTTGTCTCTACACAACACAATGATGAACATTGCCCATGTGACACTTACTAGAGGAAAGTTTAGATGGATTAGAGCTTAAAATTCCCCGTACAAATGTAAACAATTTATTTATTTGGTTATAGGTTTGATATTATTGTTGTTTTTCTGGATAAAGAAAGTGTCATGATGTTGCAAACCTAAACAAAATCACATTGCACTAGACACAAACAATAACAGCACACAATAATTCCTGTCAGATCGCCCTCTGGTGGTCTGTCAGTGAAATGTCTGAGCATTCCATGATGAAGTTCAGTACCTCAGCGTGTGTTCAGCAGCCTGGAGCTTGACGAGTTTCTCCTGATCTGGAAGTTTAGAAAACTCCACCAGTCCTGGGTGAAGCTGTTTACTGTCATCTCTCACCTTCACAACACACACACATTATTTCTGCGTATAAGGGTATATGTAAATATCTTTGTTTCTGTATGGAATCAATATTTAATTATAAAATAAAATTCTAAAAATTTAATTAGTTAAATAAATAAATAAATAGTCATTGTGTAAAAAAAAGTGTCTTTTAGTGTGTCTTTTTTTAATTGCCTTTCTTTCTTTCTTTCTTATTTCCATCCATCTCCATCCATCCATCTTCTACCGCTTATCCGGGGCCGGGTCGCGGGGGCAGCAGTCTGAGCAGGGACACCCAGACTTCCCTCTCCCCAGACACTTCCTCCAGCTCCTCCGGGGGAATACCGAGGCGTTCCCAGGCCAGCCGAGAGACATAGTCCCTCCAGCGTGTCCTAGGTCTTCCCCGGGGCCTCCTTCCGGTTGGACATGCCCGGAACACCTCCCCAGGGAGGCGTCCAGGAGGCATCCGGAACAGATGCCCGAGCCACCTCAGCTGACTCCTCTCGATGTGGAGGAGCAGCGGCTCTACTCTGAGCTCCTCCCGAGTGACCGAGCTCCTCACCCTATCTCTAAGGGAGCGCCCAGCCACCCTGCGGAGGAAACTCATTTCGGCCGCCTGTATCCGGGATCTTGTCCTTTCGGTCATGACCCAAAGCTCATGACCATAGGTAAGGGTAGGAACGTAGATCGACTGGTAAATAGAGAGCTTCGCCTTGCGGCTCAGCTCTTTCTTCACCACAACAGACCGGTATATCGACCGCATCACTGCAGAAGATACACCGATCCGCCTGTCGATCTCCCGCTCCATCCTTCCCTCACTCGTGAACAAGACCCCAAGATACTTAAACTCCTCCACTTGAGGCAGGAGCTTTCCACCAACCCGAAGGGGACAAGCCACCCTTTTCCGGCTGAGAACCATGGCCTCGGACTTGGAGGTGCTGATTCTCATCCCCGCCGCTTCACACTCGGCTGCAAACCGTCCCAGTGCACGCTGAAGGTCCTGATTTGAAGAAGCCAACAGGACAACATCATCTGCAAAAAGCAGAGACGAAATCCCGTGGTCCCCAAACCGGACTCCCTCCGGCCCCTGACTGCGCCTAGAAATCCTGTCCATATAAATAATGAACAGGACCGGTGACAAAGGGCAGCCCTGCCGGAGTCCAACATGCACCGGGAACAAGTCTGACTTACTGCCGGCAATGCGAACCAAACTCCTGCTCCGGTCATATAGGGACCGAACAGCCCTTAGCAAAGGGCCCCGGACCCCATACTCCCAGAGCACCCCCCACAGATCACCACGAGGGACACAGTCGAATGCCTTCTCCAGATCCACAAAGCACATGTGGACTGGTTGGGCAAACTCCCATGAACCCTCCAGCAACCTGGTGAGGGTATAGAGATGGTCCAGTGTTCCACGACCGGGACGAAACCCACATTGTTCCTCCTGAATCCGAGGTTCGACTATCGGCCGAATTCTCCTCTCCAGTACCCTGGCATAGACTTTTCCGGGGAGGCTGAGGAGTGTGATCCCCCTGTAGTTGGAACACACCCTCCGGTCCCCCTTCTTAAACAGAGGGACCACCACCCCAGTCTGCCAGTCCAGAGGCACTGTCCCCAGCCGCCACGCGATGTTGCAGAGGCGTGTCAACCAAGACAGCCCCACAACATCCAGAGACTTGAGGTACTCAGGGCGGATCTCATCCACCCCCGGTGCCTTGCCACTGAGGAGCTTCTCAACCACCTCAGTGACCTCAGCTTGGGGGATCGATGAGTCCTCAACTGAGCCCTCTGCCTCTGCTTCCTCAGTGGAAGACATGTCGGTGGGGTTGAGGAGATCCTCGAAGTACTCCTTCCACCGTCCGAGAATGTCCCCAGTCGAAGTCAGCAGATTCCCACTCTCACTGTAAACAGTGTGAGCAGGGCACTGCTTCCCCTTCCTGAGGCGCCGGACGGTTTGCCAGAATTTCTTCGAGGCCAACCTATAGTCCTTCTCCATGGCCTCACCGAACTCTTCCCAGACCCGAGTTTTTGCCTCTGCAACCACCTGGGCTGAAGCTCGCTTGGCCCTCCGGTACCTATCAGCTGCCTCCGGAGTCCCCCGAGCCAACCAGGCTCGATAGGACTCCTTCTTCAGCTTGACGGCATCCCTTACTTCCGGTGTCCACCACCGGGTTCGGGGATTGCCGCCACGACAGGCACCAGAGACCTTACGGCCACAGCTCCGCGTGGCCGCGTCGACAATGGAGGTGGAGAACATGGTCCACTCAGACTCAACGTCTCCAACCTCCCTCGGGATCTGGTTGAAGCTCTGCCGGAGGTGGGAGTTGAAGATCTCTCTGACCGGAGACTCTGCCAAACGTTCCCAGCGGACCCTCACAGTACGTTTGGGTCTGCCAAGTCTGTCCAACTTCCTCCCCGGCCATCGGATCCAACTCACCACCAGGTGGTGATCAGTTGACAGCTCCGCCCCTCTCTTTACCCGAGTGTCCAAGACATACGGCCGGAGGTCAGATGAAACAACCACAAAGTCGATCATCGACCTCCGACCTAGGGTGTCCTGATGCCATGTGTACTGATGGACACCCTTATGCTTGAACATGGTGTTCATTATGGACAAACTGTGACTAGCACAGAAGTCCAATAACAGAACACCACTCGGGTTCAGGTCGGGGGGGCCGTTCCTCCCAATCACGCCCCTCCAGGTGTCACTGTCGCTGCCCACGTGAGCGTTGAAGTCCCCCAGTAGAATGACGGAGTCCCCGGTCGGAGCACTTTCCAGCACCCCTCCCAGAGACTCCAAGAAGGTCGGGTACTCTACACTGCCATTTGGCCCGTAAGCACAAATAACAGTGAGAGACCTCTCCCCGACCCGAAGGCGTAGGGAAACGACCCTCTCGTTCACCGGGGTGAACTCCAACACATGGCTGCTGAGCTGGGGGGCTATAAGCAAGCCCACACCAGCCCGCCGCCTCTCACCGCGGGCAACTCCAGAGTAGTAGAGAGCCCAGCCTCTCTCAAGGAGTTGGGTTCCAGAGCCCAAGCCGTGCGTGGAGGTGAGCCCAACTATATCTAGTCGGTATCTCTCGACCTCCCACACCAGCTCAGGCTCCTTCCCCCCCAGCGAGGTGACATTCCATGTCCCTAGAGCCAGATTCCGTGTCCGGGGATTGGGTCGCCGAGGCTCCCGCCTTCGACTGCCACCCAATCCACATTGCACCAGCCCCTTACGGTTTCTCCTGCAGGTGGTGGGCCCACAGGAGATCTTTCTTATTTATTATTCTTATTTATTTATTTATTTATTTATTTATTTATTTATTCATTCATTCATTCATTCATTCATTCATTCATTCATTCATTCATTCATTTCTGTCACTATCGTTACCGTGTAGAGAGTCAAGTGATTTCTTTGTGCTCTTTCTTTCTTTTTTTCTGAGCCTGTCCTTCCTTTTGTTCTTTCTTTTGTTCTTCCTTTCTTTCTTTCTTTCTTTTTGAGGCTGTCCTTCCTTCCTTCCTTCCTTCCTTTCTTTCTTTCTTTTTGAGGCTGTCCTTCCTTCCTTCCTTCCTTTCTTCCTTCCTTTCTTTCTTTCTTTCTTTCTTTCTTTCTTTCTTTCTTTCTGAGGCTGTCCTTCCTTTCTTTCTTTCTTTCTTTCTTTCTTTCTTTCTTTCTTTCTTTCTTTCTTTCTTTCTTTTTGAGGCTGTCCTTCCTTCATTCCTTCCTTCTTTCTTTCTTTCTTTCTTTCTTTCTTTCTTTCTTTCTTTCTTTCTTTCTTTTTGAGACTGTCCTTTCTTTCTTTCTTTCTTTCTTTCTTTCTTTCTTTCTTTCTTTCTTTCTTTCTTTCTTTTTGAGACTGTCCTTTCTTTCTTTCTTTCTTTCTTTCTTTCTTTCTTTCTTTCTTTTTGAGACTGTCCTTTCTTTCTTTCTTTCTTTCTTTCTTTCTTTCTTTCTTTCTTTCTTTCTTTCTTTTTGAGACTGTCCTTTCTTTCTTTCTTTCTTTCTTTCTTTCTTTCTTTCTTTCTTTCTTTCTTTTTGAGGCTATCACTATGGTTACCGTGTGAGAGACGGCTGTGATGCTGTACTTATCTACTGACTCACATGTCCGTGTTTCCAGCCGCTCTCAGTTTTCTCCAGCAGCCAGAGCTCATGCAGGTTCTCAGCCAGTGTCTCTCTGATCAACTCGAGCTGAGGAGGCAGCGTTACCTGATTCAACACACACACACACACACACACACACACACATACACACACACACACACACACACACACAGCAGTTAATAACACACTATTACACTCCTGTGTGCAGCTACTGTAAACATATTGTATAGTTCTTTGAGAAGTAGCAGCTGAGCTCCACACCAGAGCTGGAGGATGATGCATGTTGAAATATTATAGGTCAAAGGTGACGTTATCGGTGGTTCATCTCACCTGCTTGGTGTCCACTGGTGTAGGGGTGAAGACCACCGGCTCAGTGAATACAGCCGGGCCTAAAAGTTCCCGCTGGCTGCTTCCCCGTGTGACCTCCTCACACAGCTCCAGCCTGCAGCGCCCCCTGGGGAGTAAAGCCTCAATACACGGCGAGAATCCAGCAGGAGGCAAGAATTTAAACTCCCCGTGCTGAGCTCCTAACAGCACTCGCACCCTGAACCAACAATAAACACTGAATACTAACAATGTGCAGGTCAAAGATTTTATTATAAATTTAAAAATAAAATAAAATCCATATCTGACTGCAGATTTTTGGCAATTTTTTTCAGTTAAATTTAATTCATGATTTTTCTAATTAAAGATGAAATAAAATCCACATCTTTTTTTTAAAAAAAAAAAAGAAAATTGTTTTAATTAAAGATAAAATAAAATCCAATCTTTAATTGTAAGATTATTTTTTTTTAATTAAATAAACATTCATCCAGCACAACGACTTTTTGTATTTTTCTAAAAAATAAAGATTAAATAAAATTCACATCTGGCTTCAGCTGAAAGACATTTTTATTTGTAGATATAAAAGAGAATAAAAATAATAATTTTAAAAAGCTGAAAAAATCCGATTTGTATTTTAAATAAAAAATGTAATATTTATTTCATCTATTAAATGTAAACAAATGATATGAGAAATATAATACAATAAATAAATAAATAAATAAATAAATGATGAACTCCAATGACTCCACCTGAAATAAAATCATTTGTTTAAAGATGAAATTGAAATCCATACCTGACTCCAGCGGAGAAGCTGACCACAGGGAACATGAGTGCGTCGGTGTTGAAGTTCTCCAACATGCCCTGCACTGGCTGCCCGTTGACTCGGAACGAAATACACGGCGCACTGAGGTCCAGGCAGCAGCTGACGACATCATCCTCACTCAGCAGCCTCTGATTGGCCGAGCTGACCCTGCGACCTACGCCACCTGTGTACGGATTAAAGAACTGCCACTAATTCAGGAGGAATTACTGAAAGCTGAAATCACGTCACTAAAATAACCCGTCCACATGATTTAACCAGCCGTCTCACTCAAACTTATTTAATAACACACTTCATACAGAGGTCAGGGGCCTGTTTCAGAAAGAGAGGTATGTTAAACCCGAGAAAGCAGGTTAAGTTAAGCCCATTTCTGAAAGAGAGGTAACTTATACTCAGAGTCAGTTACCATAGTAACTTACTATGTGAACCTAACCTGGTCTGGAGCAGGTTAAGTTACCATAGTAACTTACTATGTGAACCTAACCTGGTCTGGAGCAGGTTAAGTTACCATAGTAACTTACTATGTGAACCTAACCTGGTCGGGAGCAGGTTTTCTTCGGTAAACCCAGAGTTTCTGTCGGTCTCCTCCCCTTTTTTAAAGAGGAAGCGATGTTTAAACACCTCATTCATTGCACTTTTCAGTTACACAGAGAGCAGCAAAGGGAATGAAATGTTCTGTTATGGACGATCCTGTTGATGAAGAAGCTGTATTAATTTGTAGGGAGTTACATTTACTGTACATTGGGAGAGGATTTTGAGGCCCAGAGTGGATGTTTTGTCATATCCCTACGTATTTTTATTTGAGCGGTACCGTTTTTCTTTACAGTCAGTGAGATTCATCCATAATCTCATCCATCCTTCCATCAGAAACATCAGCCATTGCGGCCGTGCGCTTACATCCGAGCAGATGCTTTGCGTTGACTTACGTTTCTTTGCAAATCGTCGCTGTCGGGCGGAAACCTCGTATGTCCAAATTTGGTCAATTTCATATCTTTTCACATATTGATGCTATTGGTCAGTCCCCACGTGGGTCTGTTATTTTTACAAGTTATTAACCAATCTAAAGTCTTGAAAATAGCTTGAGCGCAAATCTCATAACTCCATTGGACACTTCAACTGTCCACCTCTTCCTCACTCCGTGGGAGAGCTTCACGGCATATTTCTCCTCAAGAAGAGTCGCAACGAATCAACACGTCTTCTGAGGTAAATGTCTTCAAAACACTGGGCTCAAAGAAAAAAAAATCTTGACCCCCGCTAGTTCTGGTGCTCGTCTGAGGACAGGAATTTAGCACAAGACAATCCACTGCAACGCGGACTAAACCCTGTGCACTGCAGATAAGGTACGGCGTTTTTTTAATTTCCTGAAAAGTAACGGTTTTGGAGATACAAGGATTCTGCCCGACAGTGACGAAATGGTAGTTTTGTGTATAACATCGGGGATGCAGAACATATTAGTAAGACTACTGTTTGCAGAGCGGTCAGGAAAGTACGCCTCGCTCTTAAGCGCTTTCTGAATAGTTTTGTTGTTTCCTGATAAAATAAAATACTGTTCTTCCGGTTTCACCTCTGATTTTATAACAGTTGGGAATTTACTCTAAAATAGTTCTTAATTACTAACTACAAATTACATCTTCAACCAGTCTAATTAGATTAATGTAATAATTACTATCTCTAGAAAGTATTGGTCTGCTTACTTATTAATTACTTTCTAAATCCAAAATCAACCTCGACCACTTGAACAATAAGGTGAGACAAGAAACTGCACTTCTAATGCTTTCAAATAAACAACATACAATTGCATGAATTATCCTTGAATTGAACAAAGTATGTAACTATGTATATATATATATATATATATATATTTTAAATACACCTTTTAAAATTTGATGTTAAATCCACTATTGTTTTATACAGCAGTGTTGTATTTTTTTTAATACGTGTTAAAATTCTCCATATGCTTGCACAAGCACTTTCAGTTCTGATGGTGAGAAATATGCAGACTTTTCTTTTGTCTGACGCTGTTGCCATGGTGACTCGTTATATCTGCGCTCCATTGATAATGGCTTTTTCTAGTTGCGGTGCACGTGCTTAACTCAGAGTTAGTCAACTTAGAGAAAATAAAACTAACTCTTTTCAGCTGTTCTGTAACCGAAAACTCAGAGTTTCCCATCTCGGGGTTTGTCAACTCAGAGTTCAAGTTTAAACTCACAGTTTGTTGAACCTCCTTTCTGAAACAGGCCCCTGGTGTGAAAGAAAATAATCACAATAAAAAATAAATGAAGTAAAGGAGTAAAAATAAATTGAAAAATATCCAAAAAAAATTTTTTGTTTATATATTATAATCCAAAGTTTATATATTAAAAGTTTGAATATTAAAATTGATTATGAAATTATTTTACATATGATTCAACACTATTATTGATTTTTCCCAATATATATATTTATATATATATATATAAATTAATTATTAATGTTAATGTATATTAATGTATAGGGAAAGATCAATAATAGTGTTGAATCATACGTTAAATAATTTCATAATCTATTTTAATATTCAACTAAATAATTTAAATATTAAAAGGTAAACTTTGCACATCTACTCAGAGATTAATAATAACAACAACAACAACAACAATAATAATAATAATAAGATATTTATATATTTGTATTTTTTTCCTCATCTTACCTGTCCACAGGTGCAGGCCGTCGAACCCGTACGATTGCAGGTTATCTCCAACTCCGTTTGCCCCCCAGCAATGACCTCCTGTCAGAGAGGGGCGGTGACCTGCGCTACAGGCCCAACCCACCCTCAGGTGAGTCGGCTCAGGTGTCACAAAAGGCTCCGCCCTCTCCACCACCACCTCGTAATACCACTTCCTGTACTGGGAGGAATCGTCTCCCATGTAGAGGAAGATGTTTGGACGAACACTGACACAAAACATGTGAGTAAAGTGAAGAAACGTATAAAGGGACAGAGCTATAGTCTGCAAACATGAGAAAGTCATCATAAAAAACTTTTTCAAATAATTCAAAAGCTACATAAAATGTCAATTTACATACAAATACATTACGTTACATACATTGTTTCTGAAAAAAATACAAAATGAAAAAAAGAAATTTGATGAAATAAAGTAAAAATAAAACCACCTTTTTTCAAATCTAAAATAAAATAAATAATCACGTGTAATCGTGTAAAATATAGCATCAGGTTTTTTGTGGATTTGGATTTTAATTATAAAAACAATTTATATTATAATAGTTATAATAATGTATTTATTGAAAAATAACTTGCAAGCATCAATAATGGCAGATCTTTTTTCTTTCTTTTTGTTATTAAACAAAATTGTAATAAAAGGTGTGTGTAGTGTGTGTGTATGTGCAGTATGTGGGTGTATAGTGTGTGTTTGTGTGGTTGTGAGAGTGTGTGTATGTATAGTGTGTGTAGTGTGTGTGTAGTGTGTAATGTTTGTGTGTAGTGTGTGTTTGTGTGGTTGTGAGTGTGTGAGTGTGTGTGTGTGTGTGTGTGTAGTGTGTGTAGTGTGTGTGTGTGTAGTGTGTAATGTTTGTGTGTAGTGTGTAGTTGTGTGGTTGTGAGTGTGTGTGTATGTGTAGTGTGTGTAGTGTGTGTAGTGTGTAATGTTTGTGTGTAGTGTGTGTTTGTGTGGTTGTGAGAGTGTGTGTGTATGTGTAATGTGTGTAGTGTGTGTGTGTAGTGTGTGCGTGTAGTGTGCTTGGTGTGTGTTTTGTGTTTAATATAGTGCAGTGTGTGTGTCTGTGGTTGTAAGTGTGTATAGTGTGTGTGTTTATTATGTATAGTGTGTGTGTGTTTTGTGTGTAATGTGTGCGTTTAGTGTATGTGTAGTGTGCTTGGTGTGAGTGTGTGTTTGTGTGTAGTGTGTGTTTGTGTGGTTGTGAGTGAGAGTGTGCGTAGTGCTTGTGTGTAGTGTAGTGCGGTGTGTGTGTCTGTGGTTGTGAGTGTGTGTGTGTGTGTGTTTGTGTGCGTGTTTATGTGTTATAGTGTGTGTGTGTTTGTGTGCATGTTTGTGTGTGTGTGTGTGTGTGTGTGTACCAGGTGATGTAGTTGACCAGACGGCTCTGCAGCAGTAAATCTCTCTCAGGCAGCAGTGTGTCAGAGATCAGGTGCTGATTAGAGCGCACTGCTGTACCATGACACACACACAGTGAACTCAGGACCTCCAAGATCTACACACACACACACACACACACAATGCAGAAGCCAATTAAGACCTCTCAGTGCATGACTAAACCATGGTAACACACACACACACACACACACACACACACACACACACACACAGTGGTACCTTGTGGTTGCGTCCGTGTTTGTCTAACAGAGTGATGATGGAGCGAATGTGTTCTTTTTTAATAAAATTCAGTGCTTCTGGACTTTCCATTAATACACAGTGCAGAACTTCAAGAATTCCTGAAACACACAGATAACGAATCAGTCACAGGATCAACAAATAAATCTATTACACTGATTACATTTATTACACAGTGGTGTTAATATGAAGCTCATATAAAAATAGACACTCTGGACTTTTAGACTTCGTAGAGCTTCATCACTATGTCTGTTTTTCTCTACAGTACTAGAGATGACAGGTTCAGAGAAAACGTCATAGTAAAATTTGATCCTTGTGTAAATGTATAAAAATGATGATCTGCTCTGTTGGTGTGAAGCTTGGCTCGGTTACCTGTGTGTTAATTATATTTTATATATAATAAAAACACACCACTGGAGACCTCGAGTCTGTCCAGTCTGCTGATCAGCCAGTCCAGAGAGCTGGAGAACTGAGAGCAGTTATACGGATTCCCCCGGATCATCGCCGCTGTGAGGAAAAGCACGTCATTACTGAGATATTAATTCCATTCTGATTAGTTTTATTTATATAGAATTTTTTACTATATAACAACAGACACTGTCTCAAAGCAAGGTTAAAGAAATATAAATGAAAAAAATTCATTTATAAATGAAATGATATTTAATGTTTAAATATAAAAATGCAGAAAAATGACAATGTTTAAATTTCGAATTGAGACGTTTTCTAATCCACACTTTTATACATGTCGAATTACATTTTTAGGCTGTAATGTAAATTAAGCAATTTATTTATTTAAACTAAAAGTCCATAGAAAGAAAATGAAATACCTTAGCAATAAATAAATAAATCAAATATTAAATATTCATTTATTTATTTTATTTATTTATTGGGGTTTTTTTTACTTAACCAAGAAGCTTATAAAAGGAATTTGAAATACCTGAGCAATAAATACATAAATGTATACATGAATAAATAAATAAGTAAGTAAATAAATAAATAAATAAATAAATACACATAGACACTTTAAGGACAATAATTAAAACCATATGCATTTATGTATATTGATGTAAATGTATATACATTATTTTTCCCTTTTATTGTCATATTTTATATAGTTTATACTTTTTTTTATTTATCTACCTCCTTTTGGTTATATTTTTTATCCCAAATTGCATTCCTTATGTTTGAATACCGGACACATTCAAAAAGCATTTTACTGCATGTCGTACTCTGTATGTATGTGTATGTGACTTGACTTGATTTGATTTTGCTTTGACATACATAATTATTATTATTATTGTTTGTTTTGTTTTGTTTTTACCCAGAAGCTCATAGAAGGAGGTTAAAATGTCCTCCCAAGCATCTCCGGCCTCTTTCCCAGCAGCCTTGCCAAAATGTGCTGCACTGTTATACAGGTGCAGATGATCGATGCAGTCTAGAACCAACGTAATTACACCCTGAGAGAGAAAGAGAATTCAGCCACACAGATGTTTGTTACACACACACACACACACACACACACACACACACACACACACACACACACACACACGTGTGTACCCAGTTTGTATATTTCTATATTGTGCATACATAATTCAAGGACCCATAATCCTTTGCAGCAGATGCAGATGTTACCTCTTCCTGGAACATATTCTGTCTGTTCTTCAGCGCTCTGCTGCTGCTCTGTCTGATCTCGTGACTCCAGCGATTGTCAGGCAGCCGGAAATAACCGATCAGGTCACACAAACTCGAACGCAGCGTTTCTATCGGAAGACCCGGGGCTGGAATGTTAGCTCTGTGATCGAGCTCATCTAATCTCCTGGATAAATAAAAACAGAGAATTAACAACATTGTCAGTGAACTCGGTAACATCTAGCTACAAAATCAACACCTGATACGAGACACCGACATGGCGGTTTGAGGGATAAGCTGACTCAGCAATTAGCGATTAGCCGCTACACTGACGGCTCACTCAAAGTGTTGTTTATTTCATCAAATCTATAAACAATTGTGTCTCTGATGTTCTTTTTGTGGATTTTAGACGAAAGAGAATTATTAATATAAATGGTGTCATATGCATTAACACTGACCTCGGTGGCTTTCCATAGTGTTTTTATAGCCATAAAGCACAACTCAGATGATATTTTGCGGTCTTATCAAACTGTCAGCTTAATCCACGCTCGTGTTTACATCAATAGAGAACAGTGAGCTCAGAATCGATCGTTTCTTACCGTTTAAAGAGTGTAAACAGGAGAGTTGAGCTTCGAATGAGACTGGCAGCTTTACACTCTTCCATCTGCGAGCGAGAGAGTGTGAGTCCATCATCCATGTGACCCTCTGAATGGAGGATGGCCTGAAAAAAATATCAGAAAGTTCCCAGTAACATTCATTCACTCACTCATTTTCTACCGCTTATCCGAACTACCTCGGGTCACGGGGAGCCTGTGCCTATCTCAGGCGTCATCGGGCATCAAGGCAGGATACACCCTGAACGGAGTGCCAACCCATCGCAGGGCACACACACACACTCTCATTCACTCACGCAATCACACACTACGGACAATTTTCTAGAGATGCCAATCAACCTACCATGCATGTCTTTGGACCAGGGGAGGAAACCGGAGTACCCGGAGGAAACCCCCGAGGCACGGGGAGAAAATGCAAACTCCACACACAAGGCGGAGGCGGGAATCGAACCCCCAACCCTGGAGGTGTGAGGCGAACGTGCTAACCACTAAGCCACCGTGCCCCCTTCCCAGTAACAATATTTATTAAAAAACAGTATTTTTATTTAGGACGTCTGTGTCACAGAGTGTATGAAGTGTGTATGTCTTTCTTTCTCTTCTTTCTCTTCACCTGTTTACGTGGCTGCGTCTCCTTCGTCCTCTTCGAGTCGCTGGTCCGGTAGGTGAGCCATAAAGCGGAGTCCACATGCTGGACTAAACAGACAGAGTCTCCGTATTTGATCTCCGGCGTTCCCATCCCGTCTTTCTTCCGGACACAAAGTGGGAATTCTTGACCAGAGTCCTAGAGAGACACACGGATGAAAATCATTCTGATACGTCGGCTTTAACGTGAACGTGAAAAAAAACATTATATCACTGCAGTTGAAAAGGAAAAAATAAGCAATCTTTCTTCTTCAGTCAGTAGTTTTTTATCCCTGATTTTTTTTAAGGTGACGGTATAGAGACATGAATATCAATATAACCTTTTAAAGAAAGAAAGAATTGTTATAATTGTTGTATATTGTATATGGGGGAAGTCATGGCCTAATGGTTAGAGAGTTTGACTCCTAACCCTGAGGTTGTGGGTTCGAGTCTCGGGCCGGCAATACCACGACTGAGGTGCCATTGAGCAAGGCACCATGGGCGCCGCAGCATAAATGGCTGCCCACTGATCCGGGTGTGTGTTCACTGCTGTGTGTGTTCACTGCTGTGTGTGTGTTCACTGCTGTGTGTGTGTTCACTGCTGTGTGTGTGCACTGCTGTGTGTGCACTGCTGTGTGTGTGCACTGCTGTGTGTGTGTTCACTGCTGTGTGTGTTCACTGCTGTGTGTGTGTGCACTGCTGTGTGTGTGTGCACTGCTGTGTGTGTTCACTGCTGTGTGTGTTCACTGCTGTGTGTGTGCACTGCTGTGTGTGTGTGCACTGCTGTGTGTGTGCACTGCTGTGTGTGTGTTCACTGCTGTGTGTGTGTTCACTGCTGTGTGTGTGTCCACTGCTGTGTGTGTCCACTGCTGTGTGTGTGTTCACTGCTGTGTGTGTGTCCACTGCTGTGTGTGTGTTCACTGCTGTGTGTGTGTTCACTGCTGTGTGTGTGTTCACTGCTGTGTGTGTGTTCACTGCTGTGTGTGTTCACTGCTGTGTGTGTGCCCTGCTGTGTGTGTTCACTGCTGTGTGTGTGTGCACTGCTGTGTGTGTGTGCACTGCTGTGTGTGCACTGCTGTGTGTGTGTGCACTGCTGTGTGTGTCCACTGCTGTGTGTGTGTCCACTGCTGTGTGTGTGCTCACTGTTGTGTGTGTGTTCACTGCTGTGTGTGTGTGCACTGCTGTGTGTGTGCACTGCTGTGTGTGTGTCCACTGCTGTGTGTGTTCACTGCTGTGTGTGTGCACTGCTGTGTGTGTTCACTGCTGTGTGTGTGTTCACTGCTGTGTGTGTTCACTGCTGTATGTGTGTTCACTGCTGTATGTGTGCACTGCTGTGTGTTTGTTCACTGCTGTGTGTGTGTCCACTGCTGTCTGTGTGTCCACTGCTGTGTGTGTGTTCACTGCTGTGTTTGTGTGCACTGCTGTGTGTGTGTGCACTGCTGTGTGTGCACTGCTGTGTGTGTGTGCACTGCTGTGTGTGTCCACTGCTGTGTGTGTGTCCACTGCTGTGTGTGTGCTCACTGTTGTGTGTGTGTTCACTGCTGTGTGTGTGTGCACTGCTGTGTGTGTGCACTGCTGTGTGTGTGTCCACTGCTGTGTGTGTTCACTGCTGTGTGTGTGCACTGCTGTGTGTGTTCACTGCTGTGTGTGTGTTCACTGCTGTGTGTGTTCACTGCTGTATGTGTGTTCACTGCTGTATGTGTGCACTGCTGTGTGTTTGTTCACTGCTGTGTGTGTGTCCACTGCTGTCTGTGTGTCCACTGCTGTGTGTGTGTTCACTGCTGTGTTTGTGTGCACTGCTGTGTGTGTGTGCACTGCTGTGTGTGTGTGCACTGCTGTGTGTGTGTGTGCGCACTGCTGTGTGTGTGTGCACTGCTGTGTGTGTGTGCACTGCTGTGTGTGTGTTCACTTGTGTGTGTCCACTGCTGTGTGAGTGTGCACTGCTGTGTGTGTTCACTGCTGTGTGTGTGTGTTCACTGCTGTGTGTGTGTTCACTGCTGTGTGTGTGTGTTCACTGCTGTGTGTGTGTTCACTGCTGTGTGTGTGTGTTCACTGCTGTGTGTGTGCACTGCTGTGTGTGTGTTCACTGCTGTGTGTGTTCACTGCTGTGTGTGTGTGCACTGCTGTGTGTGTGTGCACTGCTGTGTGTGTTCACTGCTGTGTGTGTTCACTGCTGTGTGTGTGCACTGCTGTGTGTGTGTTCACTGCTGTGTGTGTGTTCACTGCTGTGTGTGTGTCCACTGCTGTGTGTGTGTCCACTGCTGTGTGTGTGTTCACTGCTGTGTGTGTGTTCATTGCTGTGTGTGTGTTCACTGCTGTGTGTGTGTCCACTGCTGTGTGTGTTCACTGCTGTGTGTGTGTTCACTGCTGTGTGTGTGTTCACTGCTGTGTGTGTGTTCACTGCTGTGTGTGTGTTCACTGCTGTGTGTGTGTTCACTGCTGTGTGTGTGCACTTTAGATGGGTTAAATGCAGAGAATTAATTCTGAGTACGGGTCACTGTACTTAGCCGTATGTCACGTCACTTTCACTTGTTATAATTGTTGCTCAAAGAAGGAGTTCAGAACGTCCTCTAAATGAGTCTCCAGCCTCGTTCTCAGTCTCAGATTATCATCCTGAGACGTCAGTTTTAACATCCAACATGAAAAATGATTCTATGTCACTGAAGCTGAATTCTAGCAAAATAAAAAAACATTTGGGGTCAAATTGAGAACATTTTCTATTTACATTATATTAAAAAGGCATCTGTTCTTCTTCAGTCAGTATTTTCTATCACTGATCATTTTCCACTGATTTCTCAAATTTTAAGCAAAACTCTAGCTAGTTGTCACATGACCTTTGATGGGCGGAGACAGAAGGCGGTGGATATGACATCCGCATGCTCTCTGTCCAGTAGCAGCAGGCCACGGTCCGGGGTCAGGCCCAG
>NC_083469.1:3292500-3295000 GCF_030014155.1 Tachysurus vachellii | reverse complement strand
AAATTAAAGGTGGGGTCTCCGATTTTTGAGAAATGCTTCAGAAAACTGAGTCGGAATGACAAACTAAAAATCAAAACAAAAATCAAAACAAACATGTAGCCAATGAGCAGAAAGGGGCGTGTCTTGTCGATATGCGGCGGAGAGAGTTTTCAGTGCGCATGTGTGACATTAGCAGAAAGCGGTTTTAACATTGACATGGAGGATAAAAACAAAGAAAGAAAGCAAAGAAAGGCTTACGATAAGGTAAGAAGTAGGACGTGTTAATATAGGATCAGCTTTCCAGCGCTGGAGAGAACTGAAGGAGCAGGAAGTTGGTCACATATTCACAGATGGGAGTTTCCTGAGTCAATAACTCCTGAGCTAAACGCTGTTACTACACAAAACATGGTTGTAGCTGCGTCTCTACATTACTACGATAGAAAAGAGGTGTTATTTGTGTAGTAACAGCGTTTAGCTCAGGAGTTATTGACTTAGCTCCATATATTAGCCACATCATTGTTTAAGCCGCAAGGTTCAAAGCGTGGGAAAAAAGTTGCGGCTTATAGTCCGGAAAATACGGTACATAAACGGTAAGAGATCGTTTTCCTCACGGGAAACCAGACACGTTTAGAAAAGTTCGGTTTTTACCTGCTACATCCTCCTGAAGTCCAACGTCAAACGCCAGCTTATCAGCCAAGAGGCCTGAAGATGTCAGACAGCTCAGATACTATAAAAAAAAATAATAAATAAATTTTTAAACAGAATATTTATCTTCTACAACTGCATCGCTCCAAATCCAACAACTAATCATAATGCAGTGAAGTGTCCTGGGCGAAACTGATTGGCCTACCATGTTGCTGTGGGCATGTCTGAGCAGCAGCGCCTGGCCGTAAAGGAGAGTGCGATGGCCGGCGGTCTCAGCTGACTGAAAAATATAAAGACAAATAACGTTTGCTCATTGATGAAATGTAGTTTTTATTTCTATCCAGTCAGAAAGAAAAGCTCTGGTCTTCTTACCCCTGTGTGTAAGTCCTCGTGTTTGGCCAGCATTTCCTGCAGAGCTCTGACCGACACACACCTGTCCAGCACAAACACACACAGCGACAGAACTGCCGGAACATTCTGAGGAGGAAAACACACACCTTGGGAGTCAGAGGGCTTTCTCTGGATGGTCAGTGTTCTAAAGTAGGTTCTGATTAAAGGGACTTCAGGGGGAAAAAACTTGTACCTCATTTTTAGCACTTTTATCAGTCAGTACCTTTACCTGTTAAAACGAATGCTCAGGTGTCGTTATATAGGTAGCTATTATAACTAGCAGGTTAGCAGGTTAACTAGTTGTGCTGAGGTAAAGTGAGTATGTTTCACCTTGGAGTTTGAAGTGGACTCGAGGAAACACAGCCGACTTCCAAAACCTTCTGCAGCCAAACAGAGCTTCTGCTGGAGAGGAGCAGCCAAGCAACAGCGCAGTACCAACTCATCTGACTGTGCAGCACAGACACACACACACACACACACACACACACACACACAAACACACACACACACACATGCTCAATTTTGACCTGCAGTTAAATGTCACTTTTTTTTGCTGTTATTGTTTGTCTAAAATATAATGGTTATCATTTATAAAAGGCCTCTGTTCCTGTCATTCTCATACAAAGAGCATGGCTTCTGTACCTGTAAGTGCTAATGGAGAAGGCGTGGCCTATTTATCTGTCAGTAATAGTAAAGGAGGTGTGGCCTCAGTATCTGTCAGTCTCAGAAAGATGTGGCCTCTGTATCTGTTAATTATAATGATGGAGGCGTGGCCTATGTATCTGTTATTGCTTGTGAAAGAGGCGTGGCCAATGTATCTGTCAGTAATAGTAGAGAAGGCCTGGCCTTAGTATCTGTCAATCTCAGAAAGATGTGGCCTCTGTATCTGGTAATTATAATGATGGAGGCGTGGCCTATTTATCTGTCAGTGCTACTAAAGGTGGCCTGGTCTATGAAACTGTCAGTGCCAATGAAGGAGGCGTGGCCTCAGTATCTGTCAGTCCTAGTAAAGGAGACGTGGCCTCCAAATCCTCAATGCTGACACTTTGTATTAAAGTTGTATTATATTAAGTAGTTTGTTTTACACTGGATGATCAATTAGGTTTGAAGACATTCGCTGTAAACATCTTAAAACACACACATTTATATTTATGTATAATTTATAACATATTTACATCTTATACAATGTTGAACAAGAGTGGAATGTAGAGTGTGTGTGTGTGTGTGTGTGTGTGTGTGTGTGTGTGTGTGTGTGTGTGTGTGTGTGTGTGTGTGTGTATGTGCGCGGCTATATATGGGCTGAAAGTAAGGATATTATTAGACAGTCAGTAAAGGAGAATTCCAACACCTGGGGTCATTGATAAACACACACACACACACACACACACAGTACAGTAAGTACATTCCACTCCTGTTCAACACCGTATATCACTTAAAGTAGTGTCAGCTCATAGGATAAGATTTTGTACGTAAATAAATGTGCACG
>NC_083469.1:3287500-3290000 GCF_030014155.1 Tachysurus vachellii | reverse complement strand
TACACACCTCTCACCTCACACACCTCTCACCTCACACACCTCTCACCTCACACACACTCTTCACCTTACACACCTCTCACCTCACACACACTCTTCACCCCACACACCCTACTCCCCTCACCACCACTTCTCACCCCACACACTCTCCTCACCCTCACCCACACTCCTACACCCTCACACACTCTTCACCTTACACACCTCTCACCTCACACACACTCTTCACCCCACACACCTCTCACCTCACACACACTCTTCACCCCACACACCTTTCACCTCACACACTCCTCACACACACTCTTAACCCCACACACCTCTGACCTCACACACATTCTTCACCCCACACACCTCTCACCTCACACACCTCTCACCTCACACATACTCTTCACCCCACACACCTCTCACCTCACACACTCTTCACCTTACACACCTCTCACCTCACATACACTCTTCTCCCCACACACCTCTCACCTCACACACACTCTTCACCCCACACACCTCTCACCTCACACACACTCTTCACCCCACACACACACTCTTCACCTAACACACCTCTCACCTCACACACACTCTTCACCCCACACACCTCTCACCTCACACACACTCTTCACCCCACACAACTCTCACCTCACACACACTCTTCACCTTACACACCTCTCACCTCACACACACTCTTCACCCCACACACCTCTCACCTCACACACCTCTCACCACACACACCTCTCACCTCACACCCTCACCCACACCCTCACCCAACCTCTCCCCACCACCTCTCACCCCACACCTCCCACCACCTCTCACCTCACACACCTTCACTCCACACACCTTCACCTTACACACCTCCCCACACCTCTTCACCCCACACCATCACCTCACCACCTTCACCCCACACCCTCTACCTCCAACCTCTACCACACACTCTACCTCACACACACTCTCCACACACTCTCACTACACACATCTTCACCACACACTCTCACCTACACACACTTCACCCACCACTCTCACCAACCACTCTCACCCCACACACCTCCACCTACACACACTCTTCACCCACACACCTACTCACCACTCACAACCTTCCTCACCTCTCACCACACACTCTTCACCCACACACCTCACCTCACACTCTACACACACCTCTCACACACACTCTTCCCACACACCTTCACCTCACACACACTCTTCACCACACACCTCTCACCTACACACATCTTCACCCACACACACCCTTACACACACCCTCACTCACCACACTCTCACCACACACTCTCACCTCACACCACTCTTCACCCACACACCTCTCACCTCCACACCTACACCTCTCACCACCATACCCACTCTCACTCAACACCTCTCACACCACTCTCACCACACACTCTCACCAACCTTCACCTACACACCTCTCAAACCTCACCCCACACCTCCACCACCACCTTCACACATTCACCTCCACACCCCCACCTCACACAACTCTCACCTCACACACTCTCACCCACTACACCTCTCACCCACACAACTCTCACCACACTACTCTCACCACACACCTCTCACCTCACACAACTCTTCACTCACACATCTCACCTACACACACTCTTCACCTCACTCTCACCCCACACCTTCACCCCTAAACCTCACCTACACAACTTCACCACACACTCTCTCACACTTCACAACATCTCTTCACCTAACACACTCTCACTCACACCCTCCCTACACTCTCACCCACACACCTCTCACCACACACACTCTTCACCTCACACACCTCTCACCTCACACATACTCTTCACCTAACACACCTCTCATCTCACACACACTCTTCACCCCACACACCTCTCACCTAACACACTTCACCCTACACACCTCTCACCTCACACACACTCTTCACCCCACACACCTCTCACCTCACACACCTCTCACCTCACACATACTCTTCACCTAACACACCTCTCACCTCACACACACTCTTCACTCCACACACCTTTCACCTCACACACTCTTCACCCCACACAACTCTCACCTCACACACACTCTTCAGCTTACACACCTCTCACCTCACACACACTCTTCACCCCACACACCTCTCACCTTACACACACTCTTCACCCCACACACCTCTCATCTCACACACATTCTTCACCCCACACATCTCTCACCTCACACACACTCTTCACCCCACACACCTCTCACCTCACACACACTCTTCACCCCACACACCTCTCACCTCACACACACTCTTCACCCCACACACCTCTCACCTCACACACACTCTTCACCTCACACACCTCTCACCTCACATACTCTTCACCTTACACACCTCACCTCACACACTCTTCACCCCACACACCTCTCACCTCACACACACTCTTCACCCCACACAACTCTCACCTCACACACACTCTTCACCCCACACACCTCTCACCTCACACACACTCTTCACCTCACACACCTCTCACCTCACATACTCTTCACCTAACACACCTCTCACCTCACACACACTCTT
>NC_083469.1:3242500-3280000 GCF_030014155.1 Tachysurus vachellii | reverse complement strand
ATTCACTGCTGCTACATCATGATAGTCCAACTCACTGTCACATAAACACACACACACACACACACACACACACACGCAGAGTGAGGTAGCCATCATATTCAATAATCAGTTCACATTATTACGCTTATGTATATACACACACACACACACACACACACACACAAACACAGTGAGGTAGCCATCCTAATCAATAATCAGTTCACAATATTACGATAATGTACATATATATAAACAAACTCACACAAACGCACATACACACACACTCACACAAACGTACACACACACACAAATGCACATACACAAACATACATACTGTACACACACATACATGCACGCATACATACAAACACACACACTCGCGCTAAAAACCTAAAGCTACAACTCTGAAACTGAAGGCACTTCCCTACATATTACACGGAAATCATCACATTATCAAACATGTTGCTGTACTTTATTAAAGAGAGTTTTTTCAGCATCTCTTATTGCCGTCTCGTTCGGTGAAGGTCCCTCCCCTTAAAAATCTTTAATAGATGCCTAAGAAAAAGCAAGTAATGTGGAGATAACAGTCTCTGTAATAAAGCCTTATAAAGTCACGCTGGGTGGCTGGTGGTGTAAACGAGACGCTCTGTTCTGATCAGCTGCAGCTTTTTGTTGTGACGAGGTCAAGCAGATTAGCGAGATAAGCTACAAGGTGAACTGAGCCTTTAGCTTTGTCACGGAGGGCATGAAAGGTTAGCACTTATCTTTCACTCGGAATGTGTGTATCATTATCTCACACACACACACACACACACACACACACACACACACACACAAAGAGAGATAGCGTGAGCTAAAACAAGACGACACACAATGCTAAAAACGCACGTAAGTTATTTAAATCCCGTGAGTCAATAGAAGAAAAAAACGTGACACATCGACTCCAAGACATGTGGGCGGAGCTTAATCGATCATCCTGATTAACGTCTTTAGCGGTAGTCTCGTGTCGTGTCTTACTCGGTGTCCCACTCGTCTCATAAGTGATTTTTTTTTATTCCAGTCATCTGAATGTGGCCTGATTTTACATCATCCTGACGATCTGAGTCAAATCTGACTTCTTTTAGTTGAGCCAAATCGAAAACGATTCACTTCATGATTCACTTTCTTCGTGCCTCACATAGGACATAAAACAAATCAGCCACCCATTGCTATTAGAAATAGTGTAGAAAGGCTCTTTGCTAAAGAGATAAGTATTGGCACCCCCGGATGTCTCTGGGTGCGTAGGGTTTATTTCCACTAAAACATTCCTTGATATGTTCTGAGTGAGGGGGAAAAAAAACAGGTGCGTCCAAATAGCATACTTATGTGCTAATTCACTAGCATAAATAGAGGACGGGGGCACGGTGGCTTAATGGTTAGCACGTTCGCCTCACACCTCCAGGGTTTGGGTTCGATTCCCACCTCCACCTTGTGTGTGTGGAGTTTGCATGTTCTCCCCGTGCCTCGGGGGTTTCCTCCGGGTACTCCGGTTTCCTCCACCGGTCCAAAGACATGCATGGTAGGTTGATTGGCATCTCTGGAAAATTGTCCGTAGTGTGTGAGTGCGTGAGTGAATGAGAGTGTGTGTGTGCCCTGCGATGGGTTGGCACTCCGTCCAGGGTGTATCCTGCCTTGATGCCCGATGACGCCTGAGATAGACACAGGCTCCCCGTGACCCGAGGTAGTTCGGATAAGCGGTAGAAGATGAGTGAGAGTGAGTGAGTGATTGAGTAAATAGAGGACACTTCATACACCAAGCGCTCGGAGCTTTGCTTACATAAAAGTGGGGGAAGGGGCGGAGCTACTAGCGCTTCCGGTTGACGAGACGCCCTTTAGTGTTCAGTTGGAGATGATACGACCCTTCTAAGATTTGTACCTAGTGTATGATAGAGTACATAGTGCATAGTGTAAGTATAGCAGGACATTTCGGTGGGGCTACCAGGCTCCTATTGATACTGGATGAGAAACCATATTCAAGACTTAGATCTTGGTGTACAAGACATCTGTATGAGACAGTGCGACTAAAGTAGATTAAAGTGTGCGGTGTACATGCGGTGGGACGCAGTTATTATCTACTGATGTTTAAAAGGTCATACTTAAGTTCCTGTGCAATGGCAGCGATCTGTTCCACTCTGTCCTGATGAGCCGAGAGGTCGCTCTCGAACGATTCGTGCTTCCTCAGCAGAGCTCGAATTTCCATCAGTGATGCAGATTCGTAGTCTTTCTGTATCAAGAGCTCCTCCTTACCTGTTACACACACACACAGTTTAACAGTGCGAATGAAACAGCATGTATACAGTATATCACGATGCTCTGTACTTGTCTTCGTTCACCTGAGGCCCAGGTCTCATGAGTGGTGGCTTTCTGATGGAATTTCTCAGCCAGGTGATCGACCCTAAGGAGTTTGCGGATCTCCGTTAACAGCCATTCCTCGAAGCCTTTCTCCGCCTGCTCCAGACCCTGCCACGCACTCGCTATGTCCTACACACACACACACACACACACACACACACACACACACACACACACACACATCAAACACTCACACATATGGATAGACTACTCCTTTAACTACAACCTTCTTAGGAGAACTTTCTATACTTTATACATGCATGTTAAGCTACTTAGACTTAGACTACAGACTAAAGTTCCAGTATAAAGCTGCCTTCGATTTTATCCGATCATCTCCGCTCACGTTCACGTCACTTCATTGCCACTAACCTATTTAACACCATCCTGTGAGATTTGAGTCATTCTGTCCCGTCTTTTTTTTGCATATATGCATGTACATAACGCTATATAACACTTTTATATAACGCTTGTATAATGTTGTTCCCTCACCAGGCTCTTTTGAAGTTAACTCCTCTGCTGTGACTTCAGGGCTTCCTGAAGCTTTACAGCTTTACCTCAGACTGTTACAGTGCTGACACTGGAGACTCCTTCACTAATTGCTAAGTAAATGTTGATGATTGCATGGTTTTATATTTTGTGTCAAGTGGTCGAAGTGAGTCTGTCTCACCGAAACCATCTTCCCCTCAGAGGGCATGAAGGCAGGTCGATTGCTGATGCGCAGTTTGGTCTGCAGAGTGTTGAAGTTGATCTCCAGCTGACATTTCTCCTGCACTTTGGGCGGCTTGTGAAGACGACGGTAATCACGGAAATCCTCCAGCTTACGCTGCATCAGAGCCACGGACTTCTCCGTTACGCGGTTCTCCAACCACGGGGTGGTGCGCCTTATCCACTCCAACAACTAAAGATAGGAGAGGAGAGGGGATGAGGAGAAGAGGAGAGGAGAGGAGGATAAGAGGATAGGAGAGAAAAAAAGAGCAGAGGAAAGGAGAGAAGTACAAAAGAGGGGGAAAGGAGAGGAGAGGAGAATACAGTAGATGAAAACCTGTGTGTGTGTATATGTGTGTATGTGTGTGTATGCGTGTATATGTCAGTGTGTATGCGCGTGTGTGTGTATACTGTATATGCGTGTATGTGTGTGCTTGTATGCGTGTATATATGTGTGTATGTGTGTATGCGTGTGCTTGTATGTGTGTATATGTCAGTGTGCATGTATGTGTGTGTGTGTGTGGTGTGTGTCTGTGTTTGTGTCTGTGTGTGTGTCTGTCTGTGCGTGTGTGCCTGTGTGTGCCTGTGTGTGTGTCTGTGTGTATGTGCGTTTGTGTGTGTGTATGTCTATGTGTATGTGTGTATATGTGTGTGTGTATATGCGTTTATGTGTGTGTATGCCTGTATGTGTGTGTATGTGTGTGTATGTGTGTGTGTGTGTATGCGTTTGTGTGTTTGTTTGTGCCTGTATGTGTGTGTGTGTGCGTGTGTGTGTGCGTGTGTGTGTATGTGTGTGTGTGTGTGTCTACCTCGCTGGCCAGTCTCTCATAATCCTCCATCAGCTTCTCGTTCTCCTGATTCACCCCCAAAACTTTACAGATGCGGTTAGCAGCTGTCTCAGCCTGAAGACAGACGAAAGCATCACGGATGGAGGAATAGATGGATGTATGTTAAACACTGAAACACACACATACTGTATTCACACATACACACTTTACCTGTTCTGCTCCAGCGAAGGCGTGGTAGAAGCAGGAGACGTACGTCATTATGGCTCTCTCATCAGGTTTAGGAGTGTTCACAATGTCTAATGGAGAGAATAGGAGAAAAGAGATAAAGAGAGGAAATATAAAAAGAGAGGAAATATAAAAGAACAACAAAACAAACAGAGAAAAGAAAAACACTCGGAGAAAAAATCAGAGGACAAGATTGGAGATGAGAAGAAGAAAGGTTAGAGAGGAGAAAAGAGAAAATGAAAAAAGAAAAGACAGAAGAAGAGAAGAGAAGAGAAGAGAAGAGAAGAAATGAAAAGAGAAGAAATGAAAAGAGAAGAGAAGAAATGAGAAGAGAAGAAATGAAAAGAGAAGAGCAGAGAAGAAATGAAAAGAGAAGAGAAGAAATTAAAAAAGAAGAGAAGAGAAGAAATGAAAAGAGAAGAAATGAAAAGAGAAGAAATGAAAAGAGAAGAGAAGAAATGAGAAGAGAAGAGAAGAGAAGAGAAGAGAAGAGAAGAGAAGAGAAGAGAAGAGAAGAGAAGAGAAGAGAAGAAATGAGAAGAGAAGAGAAGAAATGAGAAGAGAAGAAATGAAAAGAGAAGAGAAGAAATGAAAAGAGAAGAGAAGAGAAGAGAAGAGATGAGAAGAGAAGAAATGAGAAGAGAAGAGAAGAGAAGAGAAGAGAAGAGAAGAGAAGAGAAGAGAAGAGAGATTTAAGAGTACACACATCAGATTATTAGATCAGATAATTTGCTGAAATCTATTATGAAGTTAATATAAATATTTCTTGATCGTTATTTTAGGCTGAACTGAAGCTGTAGGTCATAAAGAAGAGCTGAGATTCATGTTTCCTTTCAAACCCACAGGAAAGAGAAGCTGAGATGTGAGTAGAAACGACTAGAACATGTACAGTGATGTCATCGAGTAGGAAACTCAGGTCAGAACATCTCACCCTCTGCATCCAGCATCTTGGGAATATCGAGGTGTTTCTCCGCCACGTCGAACGCCAGATTCAGATTCCCCAGAGGATCGTCCTGTACACACCCACCGTTAAATTTAAACAGATTAGCATCATAGAAATGCTATGATGATATGTTGTGGACATCAGTGACGGCTAAAAAAATCTTCTAACTGCTAATCAATAATGCTTGTTATTATTATTATTATTATTATTATTATTATTATTAACATTATTATTAACAATTATTATTAGTATTATTATTATTAACATTATTATTAGATTTATTATTAATAACATTAACATTAACATGATTATTATTATTATTATTATTATTATTATTATTATTATTGTTGTTGTTGTTGTTGTTGTTGTTGTTTAACCTAGCTAGCAATTATCTACTGTGTATGTTAGCTAGCTATTGCTACTTAAGCTATAACAAGTGTGTTATGTTATCTAGCTAATGTGGGCTAGTCCATTACACCGTGTTTACATAAGCTAGCTATAGATACGTGAGATATAACTGTATAAGTGTTAACTAGCTATTGTTAAGTAAAGTATAACTGTATGTTCACGTTAGCTAGAGATGGCTACTGTTGCTATTATTATTTTGTCCAGTCTGGTCTCATCACAAGCAAAAAACACAGGAAGACATTAGCTGAAAGACAGGAAGTGCCACTCAGGAAGTGTTTCAGGTGTGTAACCATGCTGCGTCTCTTCCGAAGAGCATTCAGAGTTCCACAAGTTTACTTACATTGCAAGTTTACTTACATTGCAAAAATTTAAGCCATACTGTATTTTAACAGCTAATAAGACAGGCTTAGCCATGTTAGCATGTTTATTCCAGTCAGATGATCTTGTGCAGTTTTCAACTGCAAAATGTCTTAATGGAAATAAAAAAATTTTTAAAAGGATAATTTCTTTTTAGTCAGTTTCTTTCACCACATAAAGATGACTAGCATTCTAAAGTACACATTATGACCTGGAGGAAAGATTAACAACCTTTGAGGGTCGCTGGCATTCCTTACTGTTGTGAACCATTGCACAATGCACACAAGGCACATTAACACTAAGATTTGCACAGACATTTAAATTTATATTTATTACGTTTACATTTTTTTTTAGAATTTATTGTATTACTTATTGCCCAGGTTTGTGTATATTGCTGGAATTTGTGAATTTCCCATGGATTAATAAAGTATCTATCTATCTATCTATCTATCTATCTATCTATCTATCTATCTATCTATCTATCTATCTATCTTTCTTTCTTTCTCTTTTTCTGACACTGCGGATGCTTGAATTTCTCAGCTGTTCATGTCTCAAGTCCCTAAACTGCTTTTCTATTCTCAGATGGATTCTGGACAGTGAACAACTGATCCCTCATGGGTCCATGAGTCAGATCGGATAACTGGGGTACCTGTGTGTGTGTGTGTGTGCGTGTGTGTGTGTGTGTGTGTGTGTGTGTGTGTGTGCTATTGTTCTGTGTATGCTGGTAAAAAGGCTCCAACGGATCCACAGGGACTTTCTGCTTTCTTTTTACTAGAACACCGAAGCCTGGGCCAAAAAGCTGAGGATTACCCTGGCCATAACTTTACCTGGGGCCAAATGCAACAGCTGCGTGTGTGTGTGTGTGTGTGTGTGTGTGTGTGTGTGTGTGTGTGTGTGTGTGCGTTCCCATTTACCCCAGACTGAACTGAACTGACCTGGCTTGTCTAAATAAATCCTTTGAATTCAGTGTAATCCTTGATGCCTTATTAAACTCACAGTAAAGTGCTAATGTTAGCTAGCTATTGCTATCTACTCCATTACAGTATGATTAAATCAGCTAGCTGTTGCTACAATTGTGTAACGTCCAGCTAGCGAGTGTATACAACATACACTCATCACTAACAGGCCGCTAATAACAAACCTGAAGAAAATTTTATGTTTCTGTTTCCACTGTCATGTCTAAAGCTAAGCTAAAAGCAAAGCTAAGCTAATTGACTATAAAAACTAAAATCCTATCATTGTTTAGATTAGAATCTTTTAAACGTTTGGTGACGACTGTAAAATGAACTGATCTTATTAACTATATATTTACATCCTGTAACCCTTTAGCTTAGTTGCTAAGTCACTTCTGTGTGTATATATTGTGTATTAGTTACGGTCACGCTTCCCCAGGCTCTGAAGTGACAAACAGTGACTAAAATAGCACTGAAAGAACGTTCCCTGTGAATTCTTTATTTATCAGAAGGCATCTATGGGATAAATCCTGCAGCTATTCCGGGCTTGGAAAACTCAGAGTCTCTGTGTTGCGTTTCGGAGAAAAGTGCAAAGCTTGTGAAAAGCTAAAAAAGACAAGCTAGTGGTAGTTTAGGTTCAGTAGGTGTTTGAATTCCTAATGAGCAGGCTGCTGGGGAAAAAAAGTGATTAGTATGTGTGGTTAGACTTTCTGTATGTCAAATACTCGTATGAAGCAGTTTTGGTGATGTTAAAAGGTAACGTATCACTCGTTAGAATAAACATTATTTCGCTTCCACATTAATTAAGGAAATAATTCAGGCCCTGTGTCCCAAATCGCGTACTTATACACTACGCCACTGAGTAGTAGAAATAGTGTGACGAAGAAGAAGTGCACTTTATGTACCCTGATGGTTCACTTACTGAACTAAGAGAAAAAAAGACTCAGCACTCGGAGCTTTGGTTACGTAAAAGTGGAAAAGGGGGTGTGGCTTTGCGTTCGGTTAGAGACGATACAACCTTTCTAACATTCGTACTTAGCGTACGCTAGGGTACATAGTGCAAGTGCGTAGTGTACGTATAGTAGGTCATTTGGGACGCAGCTGCAGACCGTTTCAGTGAAGTTAATTTCTGGGGTCAAAGGTTAACTTGGGGTCACACGGGACACCTTGTTGAGCTTGGCGTAGTCGATGAGGTCGGGCCTGTGCCTGTGGATGAGGGCGCAGAACGCCAGGCCGTCCTTCCAGCTTCACGAAGCAGATTGAAAGGTCAGAAGGTCAAACATGTTACAAGTAAACTTTATTTGAATATAAAAGGTGAAATAAACCTCTGCTAGCGTTAGCATGAACCTTACGTTCATATGCTACTGTTACAGAAAAGTGTTTCTGTTCAACAGATAGAAGTAGAGCTGTAGTGACAGTGGACTGTATGACGTTTTCTATTCAGCTCTTTTATACATACAGTACTAAACGGAAATGATACCCAAATATGGACATTTTCCTTTATTTTAATTGCGTGTAGTCTGCTTGGTGTTTGGAAGGTGTGTGCAGTGATGTCGGACTCTCACCTGACATGAAAGTTCTGGACGTTAACATTCCTGTAAGGAGCCGTTTTCCTCTGACACCACAAC
This sequence comes from Tachysurus vachellii, assembly GCF_030014155.1. NCBI lineage: Eukaryota > Metazoa > Chordata > Actinopteri > Siluriformes > Bagridae > Tachysurus > Tachysurus vachellii. Next base: position 3,271,623 of record NC_083469.1, on the reverse strand, counting down.
AGAAGGCCTTCTTTAGCCGAGGTTTCTAAAAGCACACAGCAAACAGCGACAGGGTTTTAGCAGAACTTCACTTCAATCTAAGAATGAGAATCATTCATGTAAACATGGAGTAAACAGAATCCTGTGTTTGTGTGGTCAGAGGTTTCACACCGCTCCTACTGTACTGCCCCCGGGGTTAACACTGAATCCTGGCTCCTGTGTGATTATAAACTGAACAGAATCCTGTGTTTGTGTGGTCAGAGGTATCACACCACTCCTACTGCCCCCCGGGGTTAACACTGAATCCTGGTTCTTCAGAATCTGCCCTTGTGTCACACTGTACATTCCTAAACCCTGCTGTAACCTTCTTCTCATTTGCATATTCACGCATCAACAACCCTGATTGGATAAATCCGGCGTGCGACCGCTTTAAATAACGTCTCGTCTCACGCTTTCACGTCAGTGAGGAAAAAAGTTCGTCTCTGTGCTTCTGCACCCGAGCAGCTTCTGTTATCTTTCACAGCTTTCTCATCTTTTTTGCTCTGTTTAACTTTGTCCTGTAGTCCACCAGATGTTCCTTCATCCGTATCCGACTTCCTCTAATGTTTCAGCGTGACGTATTTCCCCCTCTCTACACCGCACACTTCCGTGATGTTCAGCGTTTTGTCTCCTGACTCTATCTACAGAGTCGTTTTGTGTTAAGTGTCTCTACGTCCTGGTCTTCACCTGATACGAGGCACAGAGGCATCAGACCTGCCATGCGTTTGCTGTCTTACATCACGGCTCCTAAGTTAGCGTCCTGATAACGGCTCTCACGCCTGTCAAACTCCTCACACTCGCATTCCTTAAATACGCCTGAATAAACACCACCTCGGTTTTCCATCAGCTACAGATCATCAGCTCGTTGTCAGTATTATTTAAGTCAAATATTTAATTATACGTCCGACTTTTATTAATACGAGTGCATAAACGTTAATCAGAGTGACGGCTCAAATGGTTAAGGCTCTGTGATGAAGGTCAGAGGTTCAAACCCTGGCACCACCGAGCTAAAGAAAACTTCACTGTGCTTCAATGTGCATGTGATAAATAAAAGCCTGTTTCTCTACTAAACGTTCACATTACAGCCAGAAACACTTATATAAAAACAATGAGCTCCTTCTGACCAATCAGATTCAAGTGTTCAACCTGCTGCGGTAAAACAGAATAGAATAGAATAAATAAACAATGTGGGCCATCATCAGAGCTCTCCTGATATATCTCCTGGTTCACTACGCAACAGTGCACAGGTTTTATTCAAACGGCATTTAACTTAAACACGTATAGTCTTCAAACGCGACTATAATAAATGCGGAAGTGTCAGGGATTGAAGTTTAACCTCTAGCGTACACAATTGTGCAATTTTCACTATTCTGTCGACATTCAAAAGAAGGACGTGTACACATTTGGGTGTTTTAGAGGAATCTCATCGTGTTGCACATGAACTGGCAAGAGTTATGGCTTTATGTGGGGAAGTGGGTTACACAGCGGTGTCTCAAGTGGTTAACAAAAGCCTCAGCACTGCCAAGCTGCCACTGTTGGGCCCTTGAGCAAGGCCCTTAACCCTCTCTGCTCTTGGGGTGCTGTATCATGGCTGACCCTGACCCCAACCTCCAAAGCTGGTGTATGCAAAGCAAGAAATTCCCTGTGCTGTAATGTATATATGTGACAAATTATAGGACATTTATCCTTTAGTCTGTTACCCACAGACATGGAGTGTTAGATTCCTTTTAAACCTCACACTGTTGTCATGACGATGAAAAATGTATTCACTAGCTGTAAAAATATGGGTGTGTTTGTTTACTGAAAACAGTTCTATAGTCTTATTAGTTTATACAATACATGTGGGTTGTGTTACATTACAAACCGCACAGTAAATAGGTTTCGTCTTTATTTATTCATTCGTCTAAGCATTGTTACTGTTGTTGTTTGTACCTTCTACGGAGATGTCCTGAATGGCGAATCTCAGGATGATGGTCCAGATCATTCCCAGAGTCATCTTCACGTTCCCGTCTACGATCTCTGCACACGCACACAACAGCCCAAAGGTACACAATCAGACCCAAACATCCTCATTGGTTGTGTCCCAAATCCCATGCTTTATACTGGACAATGTGTAGTATGAATAGTGCGAGTCCCCTGTTTACGTTTAAAATACCCAGAAGGAAGAAGAAGAAGAAGAAGAAGAAGAAGAAGAAGAAGAAGAAGAAGAAGAAGAAGAAGAAGGAAGAGGAGGAGGAGAAGAAGAAGAAGAAGAAAAAGTAAAAGAAGAAACACAAGAGGAAGAGTAGAAGAAGAAGGAAGAGGAGAAGAAAAAGAAGAAGAAGAAGAAGAAGAAGAAGAAGAAGAACAAGAACAAGAAGAAGAAGGAAGAGGAGAAGAAGAAAAAGAAGAAGAAGAAGAAGAAGAAGAAGAAGAAAAAGAAGAAGAAGAAGAAGGAAGAGGAGAAGAAGAAAAAGAAGAACAAGGAGAAGAAGAAGAAGGAGGAGAAGAACAAGGAATAGAAGAAGAAGGAGGAGAAGAACAAGGAATAGAAGAAGAAGAAGAAGAAGAAGAAGAAGAAGAAGAAGAAGAGGGAGGAGAAGGAGGAGGAGAAGAGGTACTTCAAAACCCCTGATTATACACTTATTCAACTGAAAAAAAAAGTGTATATTGGATAATTCTTGCACTCAACACTCACAGCTTTGTTCAAGTAAAGAAGAAAACAGAAAAGGGGCGGAGCTACCATGAGCTGATGCTGATGCATAGTTCATTGTGTAAGTGTGTATAGTACATCATTCATAGACTCAGTCAGACAGGAAGTAAACAGGTGGGCTGTCTGAGAACTGTACCAATCACACTTCTTCTGACGATTCTGACAGATGAAAACAAACACACCTTCAGCGCCGATGGAGACGAGCTTCACTCCTTTACTGGTGATGAAGTCCAAAGCTTTGTTGACGTTAGCTATTTTGTGAAATCGCATTTTCCCTCTGTCAGGTTTGGGTAACCGTTCACCTGTAAGACAACAGCGCAAGATCGATGGCTTGGGTTTAGTTAAAGCTAATGTGTGTGTGTGTGTGTGTGTGTGTGTGTGTGTGTGTGTGTGTGTGTGTGTGTGTGTGTGTGTGTGGTGTACCTGAGATGACTTCGAGCAGCAGCATGAGTTTGAGGCCGTTCCTAAAATCTTCCTCGATGTTCTCGATCTGTGTGCCAGCTTTTCTCAGATGGGAGTTACACCATGCAGTGAACGTCTGAGGGACACACACATACACACTGTTGCTATAGCAACAATGACACTATTCTAACTTTATGCTGTTTGCAGGTCCATTGTTACAGAAAACAAATCTGACCAATCAGATTCGAGAATCAGTCATCACTGTGGTCGAATATCGCAATAACAAACGATAGACTGCACTGCGCTAACGGCTGCTGCGTTAAGGTGTAAGGTTACCGTTCGGTCACCGCCGTCATCTCTCTGAATCCCACACACCATAAATCTGCCTCTGACATGAAGCCTGGGATTTCTAGACCTAATTCCAGGAATGATCAGTCCTCTCTGAGCTCATGTGTATAAATGGAGTTTGTGTTTGTTAGTCATTCACCTGGATCTAATGCAGGTGGCTGTTGTTTACTTGTATGAAAGGTGGACTTGATAAAACGTCAGCTAGTTCTTAATAAACTGGGGATTTTGTTAATTTACATATTTTTTATTTCAAACGGATTCTAACATAACGATATACGTTTGTAGCATCTTTGTACGCCATGACATTTGTGACAGCCGTACACAAAGCTCCTGAGTGTGGAAGATAAGGGTGATGAAGATGGAAGAACTCGAGGGTCTTGCACAGATTCCTGACTCTGACTCAACCTCTCTGAACACCTTTGGGATGAACCTTTGGTCTGATCTGACTAATGCTAATAATGCTGACTAATGTAGTTTGTGTGAATGAAGGAACCCAAATTCCCACAGCTACACTCCAACATCTAGTGGAAAGCCTTTCGGAAGAGAAGAGGCAAGGTGAGTCAAGGCGAGATGAGAAGAGTTTATGACAGGAAAGAAGGACCAACTCCATATTTTTTCCCACAGTTCTGTAAGGATCTGGTGTCCAAACCAAAGTAGCTCCGATATCAACATATAGATTTAGTTGGAGTTGGAAAGAAAACTGGATCAAACTGCAATTCCGTCCTGACACTCTCTGTGACAAGCGAGATTCAACCAACTCAACATGGCTATGCTTAGGAACTGTATTAAGACCTACATCAGTAATATGTTTGCACAAGTAAAGTTCTAGCATTTATAAATCACTCACTCTCTCTCTCACTCATTTTCTACCGGTTATCCGAACTACCTCGGGTCACGGGGAGCCTGTGCCTATCTCAGGCGTCATCGGGCATCAAGGCAGGATACACCCTGGACGGAGTGCCAACCCATCGCAGGGCACACACACTCTCATTCACTCACGCACTCACACACTAGGGACAATTTTCCAGAGATGCCAATCAACCTACCATGCATGTCTTTGGACCGGGGGAGGAAACCGGAGTACCCGGAGGAAACCCCCGAGGCACGGGGAGAACATGCAAACTCCACACACACAAGGTGGAGGCAGGAATCGAACCCCCAACCCTGGAAGTGTGAGGCAAACGTGCTAACCACTAAGCCACCGTGCCCCCATTTATAAATCAGTGAAAAGGAAAAAAAAATTCACATCGATAGATTCCGACTGTGGTTGAGACGATTAGGATTTTTAGCATGTTGTCCGTTTAGCTAAATTAACTAGCTAACCATCCAGCCTGGACATTTCCCAGGTCCCATGTCCTAGTTGCATGCTATAAAATGCACATGGATGATTTATTATATTTAAAGCTTGACACTTTACCTACAACTGTGATTTCTTGAAGTTATTTTGTCCATTTGTCTAGTCCTCATTGTTCTGATGCTAATTCTGCTAATCGGGGGTGAGGTTTTTTTTTGTCTACGACCTCAGACTATTATTTTGCCTCTTACGCCTTCGATAAGGCGATGAAGGATTTAGACGTGTTCGGACAAACCGAGTGTTTTAATGATGTCTTACAAATAAATAAATAAATAAATAAATAAATTTCTCCATTATTTCAGTCATGTTTAATTTACTGTCCTAAGGGTCAAATTTCGTTTTGGCTGTTTGTCCCAATTCAGGCACAACAATGCCACACAGGTTTTTTTCACACTGTTTTATAAAAATAACAGCTACAGCTTTCTCAATTTGTCAAATATTGCTTCTAGTTTTTAAAAGCTACTTTCAGCCCAAACATGTTTGTTGTCTGAGATTTATTCTCTTAGTTTTAACTTTTAGCTTATAGCTACCAGTTTATTGTCACACACACACACACTCACTTTAAAACCAGTTTCTCTTATTCCCAGTGTAATAAACACTTTCAAGCCCTGTGATTTTCCTTCCATTATTATTGACATGTGTTTATATTATTGGTTTTTGGTCCTGTCTCTGGTTACTGGTCCTACTGTGTTCACCTGTCCTGTGTTCATTTAATTTTGTCACGTATACATGACATATATAAGTATATATACTTTCTTCACATATCCCAACTTTGGAGATTGGGGCAAGCCATGATACAGCACCACTGGAGCAGTGGGTTAAGGGCCTTGCTCAAGGGCCCAACGGTGTCAGCTTGGCAGTGCTGGGGCTTGAACCTCGATCCTCCGATCAACAACCCTTAACTTGAGTCTTAAACTTGAGCCATGTTCAGTTCTTGTTTAGTTTGCTTATGTATACCCTGTGATGTCATCGTATGCATCATAAACTCTCACCAGATATTTTTTTGTAGTTTTAAGACTGACCATTTTCTTTACTTTTCTTGACTCTTGACATTTTATTTGGTCCCGATTATGATTCTTGGATTGAATAAAGCCTATGATGAGTTTATGCACTAGTCTTTACTCACTGCACATGAATGAAGGGTCATAAAATAGTGGAATAAGGTTCAACCCTAATAATTACATAGCAACAAATGAAACTCAAAGGCCACACCGACGACACCTTCCTTTTCTGTTAGCTTTGTGTCCGAAATTAATATATTGGTGTAAGAGCAACATGGTGACATTAGATTCACAACAGAAAAATGTTAATAAAGGCTAATAAACAATTCATAGTTCATTAGATTTACAGTAAAAGCAGTGTGGGGTTTATTTTCCCCCATATTTATTTTGGGGCTTATTTTTTCACAGAATAAACAGCATGAAACAAAGAAGTACTACTACAAAATAAAATTCAAGACAAAAAACATAGAACACTTGAAGAATTGAGATAAATTATCACTGGACAGGTTACGCTACAAAACTGAATAATATATGTCTAAACGTGGCTAGTTTTGAACAATTATAGATTTTAATAATAGACACTGTGGTTTCTTTATGAGGTGCTTTAATTATTCTAAAATATGGCTTTAATTATTCGTTACGAGATTTTAGTTACCCAATGAATTGAAATGAATTTAGTAAATGAGGCTAAATGTGTGTGTGTGTGTGTGTGTGTGTGTGTGTGTGTGTGTAGTGTGTGTGTGTGTGTGTGTGATGTGTGTGTAGTGTAGGGATTGAGCCAAGCTTTAAGCTGTTAAAAGCAGAACTGGACCTGGTTTAGTCATCAGAAAGATCAAAGCTTTAACGGTGAAGCCCAGAGTGCATTACTGCTGAGGTAAGGCGATAAAATTAACATGTTGGTGGTGGTGGTGTGTGTGTGTGTGTGTGTGTGTGTGTGTGTGTGTGTATGTGTGTGATAAGAGAGCTGTGGATTTGAGTGTGTGGGACAGGGACAGCAAAGCTGGCCGTGACCCAGAGACTGGGACTGGATGGGAAAGAATTCCATTCATCCATAGGGCCAGTTTATTAAAGAGTGAATGGTGTGATGTGATGGGCAAGAACTGGAAAATACTCGTTTCTGATTGGCTGGTTGGCTTTTGAATTCCTTCATCACCACCTCAGGCTCACTCGTTGGGAATAAATATGAATAAATTCAGATAAACGTACATAAACATTTAATGTCCTGTAAAGCCGCTTCGAGACAACGGCCATTCTTTTATATCGCTATAAATAAAGAAAATTAAATAAATTAATAAATAAATAAATGTTTCCTGTGATTGTCATTAGCTGTTACTATAGCAACAGTAACATTTAAACATCGCAATCTTACAACTCAGTTACAGAAAACTTTTCAACTCAAAATAATTCAACACGCTAGATGTTTATTACAGAGAATAATTAAAAAGAAATAAAAGAAAAAACAACACCGTCACACCGTTAAAGTGTGTTTTAATTCGAACGGTTGAATGCGTGCTACAGATGAATAGATGTCCTATAGTTAAAGCACAAAGTCCTCCACTTCACCACACAGCTATTGTTCCAAACAAAGAAATTCCTCGCCAAGGACATCGGATTAAACCCCATACAGCCTTTTGGTCCTGGAGGTTAAAATTAGCCTGAGCATCCTTGCTAATCCTGAGCACGTCATCATGTCAGAAGCCATCTGTTGACAGCAAGCGCATACCGAGTGCCTCAGACTCTCCGAGTGCCGCTATTGTTAGCGATGATGCCAGATTGGGTGGTTTTCCGCACAATCACTTTATCTTAATCACACCGAGCTGAGAAAAGGACTAGTTACAGGTTGTTTTACAAATTCATTCACAGCTCGTTGGGACTGACAGCTAGCAAATAAACTAAGTAGTTTAACATACGCTAAAGCTACAACAAAGAGTTTTAGCGATTACTGAAGATACGCTATGACGTATACATGTATTTTAAAACCTTTTTCAAAGAAACTAGTGCAAATAAAGTTTGCGCTAGCAGTCAAACTAGGTGGCTAATTTAGCTAACCAGTAGGAGACGCTAAAAGGTATAGCATCCTGAAAACCTTCTCTTTAATCGCCGAGCACTCGTGTCGAGCCGTTCAGCGTCTCGGAGACGCAAACAGACGTGTTTAGGTAGTTTCTAGAAAACCCGTCTAAAAGGACGACGCAAAGCTAAAAACAAACAAATTCCAGCTTCAGTTTTTTTGAAACTAGAACCAAATGTTTAAAGGTGTACATCAGAGATGAAAATATAGTGCACTGGTTTTTAAAAGAACAGTTTTTATCAAATAATGTATGTACAACCAGTGAGCTTTAGGAGATTACTGGGTATGTATCAATTGTTAGCAAAATGCTAACTTATAACTGCTTTTTAGCTTTATTAGCAGTCTTTGAAGTTAAACCGAACTTGTCATTAAGATGTGGTAGCTCAGTGGTTAAGGTGTTCGACTACTGATCGGAAGGTCATTGGTTCGAATCCCAGGTCCACCAAGTTGCCACTGCAGGGCCCCTGAGCAAGGCCCTTATCCCTCAATTGCTTAGGTGTATAAACTGAAATAAAAAAATGTAAGTCACTCTGGATAAGAGTGTCTGCTAAATGCTGTAAATGTAAATTTCTTTAATCCCACAAGTTACTTCTGTTTAAACTGATACTGTTTAAAGATACTTAAATACTAAGACACATCAATAATCAGAATCTATCCTTCACGCTACCAGCAGAAGTTTGTTAGAAGTTTGGTTCCTTCATACATCACAAGATGATGTCTTGACAAGACAAGATGTCTTTGGAAAAAGTTATATATATATATATACATATATACATACATACACATATACACATATATATACATACATACATACATACACATACACATATACACATATATATACATACATACATACATACACATATACATATACATATATATATACATACATACATACACACACACACACACACATATATATATACACATACATACGTATATACATACATATACATATAAATACAAGTGCTATTATATTTAAACCTCATCAGAGACTAAACAAAACGAGGACGAAATACTGATTAAAGGGAATTGTGGGAATGAAAGGTCATGACACACTGTGATACTATGACACACAGACTGAAATATCTCCTCGGATTGAAGAAGGCTTTATTATTTACAGTGCAGATGAATCACTGTGAATAAATTCAGAAATCTACAAATGCTAAACTTTTAGAAATACACCCAGCTTAGTTGTGGCTCATTTCTTTTGCACCTTTAATAGAGATGTGGATATCGTGTGCATTTAAATATCCCCGATTAAAGGTGTGTGACATCCAGGCAGATGAGCTTCTATTTTGCATTTTTATCTTATTTTAATACAACAGTTTTCATTAAAAGTGGTACAAGCTGTTCAAACCTGTTTTAGAAAAAAGACAGATGTGTGTGTGTGTGTGTGTGTATATATATATATATATGTATGTGTGTGTGTGTGTGTGTGTGTGTGTGTGTGTGTGTGTGTGTGTGTGCATGTGTGTGTGTATGTATATATATATATATATATATATATATATATATATATATATATATATATATATATATATATATATATATACGTGTGTGTGTGTGTGTATGTACTCTATATGTGTGTGTGTGTGTGTGTGTGTGTGTGTGTGTGTGTGTACTCTATATGTGTGTGTGTGTGTGTATGTACTCTATATGTGTGTGTGTGTGTGTGTGTGTGTGTGTGTATGTACTCTATATGTGTGTGTGTGTGTGTGTGTGTGTGTGTGTGAGACCTTGCGCTGTTGTTTCTCCCATGCCGGGTCCAGCAGTAGGTCTCGGTCCCACTCTTCCTCCTGCATCATGTAGTCCTCCTCTTCCTGATAGAAGCCGTTATCGTACGGTACCGAGTTCTCCATCTCAATCATGTCGTTTTTCTCCTCACTAATTTTTTTTCCCTCCTAGACTTTTCTTTCTCTGTAACAGCTCTTTAAAACCTCGACTGTGTCTAACGTCAGGTTTTCTGTTTTCTGTCCTGCTTTTTCTTCTTCTTTTACTCACTCACTCCTGCTGTCCTACCGACCGGCTGGTCACGGGCGCACCGGCGCAGCTGTCAATTAATACTGACTCGTCACGTGACCTCTCTCTCTCTCTCTCTCTCTCTCTCTCTCTCTCTCTCTCTCTCTCTCTCTTTCTCTCTGTCTCTCTCTCTCACACACACACACACACACACACTCTCTCTCTCTCTCTCTCTCTCTCTCGTTCTCTCTCACTTTGTGCTTCTTGAAACGACTTCCACTAGAGGGCGCTCATGCCCTCTCTCTCACACATCCTCACACACAGTAACACACAGTAACACACAGTAACACACATCCTCACACACAGTAACACACAGTAACACACAATAACACATTTTCACACACAGTAACACACACATCCTCACACACAGTAACACACAGTAACACACATTCTCACACACAGTAACACACATCCTCACACACAGTAACACACAGTAACACACATTCTCACACACATTCTTACACACAGTAACACACATCCTCACGCATTCTCACACATCCTCACACACAGTAACACACATTCTCACACACATTCTCACACACTGTAACACACATCCTCATACATTCTCACACACATTCTCACACACAGTAACACACATCCTCACACATTCTCACACACAGTAACACACATTCTCACACACATTCTCATACATTCTCACACACATTCTCACACACAGTAACACACATTCTCATACATTCTCACACACATTCTCACACACAGTAACACACATTCTCACACACAGTAACACACATTCTCACACACAGTAACACACATTCTCACACACAGTAACACACATTCTCATACATTCTCACACACAGTAACACACATTCTCATACATTCTCACACACATTCTCACACACAGTAACACACATTCTCACACATTCCCACACACATCGTCACACACAGTAACACACATTCTCATACATTCTCACACACAGTAACACACGTTCTCACACACATCCTCACACACAGTAACACACATTCTCACACACAGTAACACACATTCTCACACATCCTCACACACAGTAACACATCCTCACACACATTAACACACATTCTCACACACAGTAACACACATCCCCACACACAGTAACACACATTCTCACACACAGTAACACACATTCTCACACACAGTAACACACATTCTCACACACAGTAACACACATCCTCACACACTATAACACATTCTCACACACACTAACACACATCCCCACAAACAGTAACACACATTCTCACACACAGTAACACACATCCTCACACACATTCTCACACACAGTAACACACATAGTAACACAGTAACACACATCCTCACACACAGTAACACACATCGTCACACACAGTAACACACATTCTCACACACAGTAACACACATAGTAACACAGTAACACACATCCTCACACACAGTAACACACATTCTCACACACAGTAACACACATCCTCACACACATTCTCACACACAGTAACACACATCCTCACACACAGTAACACACATTCTCACACACAGTAACACACATCCTCACACACAGTAACCCACATAGTAACACAGTAACACACATCGTCACACACAGTAACACACATTCTCACACACAGTAACACACATTGTCACACACAGTAACACACATAGTAACACAGTAACACACATCCTCACACACAGCAACACACATCCTCACACACAGTAACACACATTCTCACACACAGTAACACATTCTCACACAGTAGCACACATCCTCACACACAGTAACACATCCTCACAGACAGTAACACACATCCTCATTAATCACTCACACAATCGACAACTCACACAATATACTTTATATTATACAGTATGCACACTGGTCAGTGCTATTTTGTGTATTTGTCCTCTAGTGAATTGTATCGTCTCACACTGTTGCACTAGGTTGCACACGTTGTACTTTATGTGGCTAGGACAGAAGTCCTTAGCTCTGTGTCATTTTATGTAGCTTCATGGTCCTGGAGAAATGGTTGAAATAACAATAAAAGCTTCTTGACTGTCAGACCCTCTAACATCATCTCATACAATCTTACACACTGTCTCACAGTTTCACACACTCTCACACACTTGTACACACACACATTCTCATACACTCTCACACACTGTATAAACCACAACACAAGGTCTGGTCATCGTATCCAAACCTCACAGTCACCATTCATGACTTTACTAATTCATAGCTTTACTTTGTAATCTTTACACCATAGCACTGTGGAATTCTCAATTCTGATTGGTCAGATGTTTAAAGTTTATGGAAGTAATGGAAGAATAGTGGTTTAGTGGTTAGCACGTTCGCCTCACACCTCCAGGGTCGGGGTTCGATTCCCGCCTCCGCCTTGTGTGTGTGGAGTTTGCATGTTCTCCCCGTGCCTCGGGGGTTTCCTCCGGGTACTCCGGTTTCCTCCCCCGGTCCAAAAACATGCATGGTAGTTTGATTGGCATCTCTGGAAAATTGTCCCTAGTGTGTGAGTGCGTGAGTGAATGAGAGTGTGTGTGTGTCCTGCGATGGGTTGGCACTCCGTCCAGGGTGTATCCTGCCTTGATGCCCGATGACGCCTGAGATAGGCACAGGCTCCCCGTGACCCGAGGTAGTTCGGATAAGCGGTAGAAAATGAGTGAGAGAGAGAGTGAGTGATTTATAAATGCTAGAACGTTACTTGTGCAAACATATTACTGATGTAGGTCTTAATACAGTTCCTAAGCATAGCCATGTTGAGTTGGTTGAATCTCGCTTGTCACAGAGAGTGTCAGGATGGAATTGCAGTTTGATCCAGTTTTCTTTCCAACTCCAACTAAATCTATATGTTGATATCGGAGCTACTACATCATTCTGCTTTGAAACCAGACAAAGGAATAAAATCCACTCATGAAAGGCACAATATTTTATTAACACAGAAAACATGACACTTTTCAAAAAACCATAGACACAAAGAAAAAAACACATATAAAGTTTTGACCTCTTCAGATAAATAAAATTGAAATCCAGTAACAGGGAAAAAAAACTTTGGACACACCAGGAATTTGAGTTTTGTAAGAATGCCTCACTGTCTGGTTAAAAGCTCAAACCCTGATTTATTTCTATATATAAAACGGCTCTGTTGGTCAGACTTGAACTCTTAAATAAGAAAAAAAAAACTTGTTTGGGTTTTATTTCTTTATTTATTTTATGTTTGGAGTGCTTGAATTCTTCAGTGGTTAATGTTTTGACTGCTTTAAGCTGTTAGATCTGTTGTCACATACAGCTGGACATTTGTGTGTGTGTGTGTGTGTGTGTGTGTGTGTGTGTGTGTGTGTGTGTGCGTGTGTGACTCGTGGTCGTTCTAAGACTAAAGAGTAAAGCAAACAAGAGATTGTCAGTGTATTGAGGGTGTGAAGGATGGAGGAGGAGGAAAAGGACAGGTTTTCTTTTCGTCATTCCGTCTCGCTGAGGCCGCAAGGTCGCCTGAACTCCTGCCCTCGCTCATGGATCCATTTGTTCGACACTGTTAAAAAAGAAAGGAAGAAAAGATCATCAGACTAAAGCCACGTTCACACTGCAGGTAAAAGTGGCCCAAATCTGATTTTTTTGGGGTCAAGTGACCAGGTCAGACTTCTTCAGGAGTAGTGTGAACACTCAAATCTAGACCAGATTCAGACCACTTCCATATGTGGTCCTGAATCAGACCCAAATCTGATTTTTTTCCAATGTGGCCGCAGTGTGAACAACCGAGGCGGATTTGATGCGACTTTTACGTCAATCTACATCGACATTCGTCACAATTATGCGCCGGTGAGTTCGCACACAAACGTGACTCCGCCTACAAAATGGATCAAATAATCAAAAGTTGCCCTCAACAGCCGAAAATTTTCAAAACACTGCGTCTCTGTGCTGCCATTACACAAACATTTAGAAAGAAAAGCGAAAATGCTTACTTCCTCCATAACCTCGCCAACTTTAGCGCAACAGCGTGCTGCGTGTGACGTCATTGTTATTGTTCGTTTGCGCATGCGGGTCAGTTTGAAAACAGCAAACAGTTCACACTGGTATCTGATATAGGCCACATTTTAAAAGGTAATGTGAACAGCCAAACAAAAAAAATCAGATCTGAGCAAAATATCTGAATTGAGCATTAAGACTTGCAGTGTGAACGCGGCCAAAAAAATAGAAGAATCTAGAACGTCTACAAGGTTAAAGTGGGGTCCAGGAAGCACAGGCAGGGAATCTGGTCATTTATATTATTACATTTTGTATTATTGAGGACCTTTTTACTGGAAGTTTGCACAGAGTTTTAATCTAAACCTGAAAATGTAAAAAAGGTACAAAAAAAAAAGAAAAAAAAAGATTAACTAAACCCTATTGTGTTGCCACTTATTCTCCTAAATACTTTCTTTCAATTTAGTGGCTCCAGATCCAGATCCAATTCCAGTTCCTCATTACTCTAGAAATTCACTCCAATTTTCAATTCACTAGTGAAGGATTTGTTCGACTCAACGCAAAAGTCATTTGTGAGGTAAATTATGATGTAAAACTGATTTCAAATGTATTTTTTCTCTTAGACTTCAAAACCTATGAATGAAAATCAGGTGAATTTTAGTAGAAATATAATAGAGATGTGTGAAGAACAGGGCGGCACGGTGGCTTAGTGGTTAGCACGTTCGCCTCACACCTCCAGGGTTGGGGGTTCGATTCCCGCCTGCACCTTGTGTGTGTGGAGTTTGCATGTTCTCCCCGTGCCTCGGGGGTTTCCTCCGGGTACTCCGGTTTCCTCCCCGGTCCAAAGACATGCATGGTAGGTTGATTGGCATCTCTGGAAAATTGTCCGTAGTGTGTAATTGTGTGAGTGAATGAGAGTGTGTGTGTGTGCCCTGCGATGGGTTGGCACTCCGTCCAGGGTGTATCCTGCCTTGATGCCCGATGACGCCTGAGATAGACACAGGCTGCCCGTGACCCGAGGTAGTTCGGATAAGCAGTAGAAAATGAGTAAGAGAGTGTGTGAAGAACACACTCACCCCACTTGTTGCCAACCAGAACAGGACAGGCGGCGTGCCTCGTGCTGTAATCTCCCTCACCACTGGAGAAAAGGTTATACCAGAATACTGCTGTTCCCTGTAACACACACACACTCGTTAACACACCTACAGTATAAGCAGTAATATAATGACTAGCATTAGTTAATTCAGTATTCAGTGTAAGAGCAGGAAAGATGAGTCTCACCTTTTTAGGCCAAACTGCAGCTCCAACATCTGTGAACACTGTAGCGCCACCTGCTGCCACGTCACTCATCTACAGTACACAATCCAAAAAGATTAGAGATATTTCATGGATATAGCATCAGATTTATTTACATTTACATTTACATTTACAGCATTTGGCAGACGCCCTTATCCAGAGCGACGTACATAAGTGCTTAAATCTCTAACATTGAATACATTAATGCTGGCTCACTAAGTTACATACTTAAGATACCATGAGTTTAAAACAATTGTTCAAAGTTGCAATGAAATTGTAAGTGTCAAAGGTGTATTTTATTTTTTTTTTAATGCAAAAGATAAGGAAAGAAGTGCTAGTTGAAGTGTTTCCTGAATAAGTAGGTCTTCAACCGCCGCTTGAAAATAGCCAGTGACTCAGCTGTCCGGACCTCTAGGGGAAGTTCATTCCACCACCTTGGTGCCAGTACAGAGAAGAGTCTTGTGGTATACTTGCCTCTTACCCTGAGAGATGGTGGAACCAGTCGAGCAGTGCTGGTAGATCGGAGGGTGCGGGGTGCAGTGCGAGGAGTGATGAGGGCTTTGAGGTAAGAGGGAGCTGGTCCATTTTTGGCTTTGTAGGCCAGCATCAGTGTTTTGAATCTGATGCGTGCAGCTACCGGAAGCCAGTGGAGGGATCGCAGCAGCGGGGTGGTGTGCGAGAACTTTGGCAGGTTGAAAACAAGCCGGGCAGCTGCATTTTGGATCATTTGCAGAGGACGGATTGCGTTCATAGGTAGACCTGCCAGCAGTGCATTGCAGTAATCCAGTCTAGAAATGACAAGAGACTGAACAAGTACCTGAGCAGCCTGTGTGGACAGAAATGGCCGAATCCTTCTAATGTTGTAAAGAAGAAACCGACATGAGCGAGTCACATTAGCAACATGAGAGGAAAAGGACAGTTGATTGTCCATGGTTACCCCAAGTTTGCGAGCTGTGGCTGAAGGGGAGATCAGATCGTTGTGCAAGTGGATTTATCGTTGTGCACTGGATTTATCAAACTATAAAACATGTAGATTTTAAACCACAAGACGTGAGACGCTGAAAATAAATTTGAAAACTGTGAGATGGATCGATGTGTTGAATGGATGTTTTACATTTATTTTGGAACGGTGAATGGATTAGCAGCTGGAAGAACAGAAGGATGAGCAGATGACTGGATGTATGCGTGCTTAAATGGATGGACAGATGAATAGAGGGTTGGCTGGGTAATTGGATGGATGAATGGATGGATAAATGGATGGGCAGTTGTGAGTATGTATGGATGGATGGATGAATGGTTTGATGGACAGTTGGGCACATGGATGGATGGACAGCTGGATGGATGGATGAATAGATGTATAGATAGAAAACTAAACAGATGGATGGACAGGACGATGGATGGATGGATGGATTTGATGTATGTATGTATGTATGTATGTATGGATGGATGGATAGATGGATGGATGGATGGATGGATGGATCGATGGATGGATGGATGGATGGATGGATGGATGGACAGTTGAGCACATTGTTGGATGGATGATTGGATGGATGGATGGATGGATGGACAGTTGAGCACATTGATTGATGCATCTTTGTTTGCCAGACGTTGTATACTTCTGCACTGGAAGGCAATAAGATGTCCCTCCATCTCTCAGTGGTTTAAGGATCTGATGTTCTTTCTTAAGTTGGAGAAAATAAAATATACACTGAGGGGTTCTACTGATACCTTTTTTTTGCAAGTGGCAACCTGTTATTTCTTACTTTAGGAGACTACAGGTGTTACCTGATAAGAGTTCTAATTCGGTCAATAATTGGACTGTATGCATAACCTTTTTTTCGTTTCTTCAGTTGTTTTAACAGGGGGATGTGGGGTGTTTGTGCGTGCGCGCATGAGTGTGTGTGTGTGTGTCTTTGTCTGGGGGTTTGTTTTTGTTTTGGGTGGCGGGGTGGGAGTGTCTGCTCTTTGTTGTTTGAAAAAGGAAAATGGAGAATTTCTGTATACATTCTTGTATTTGTGATTGTTGATTTTTCAATAAAAAAATAAAATATACATTGATTGATGCATGGATGGATGGACAGCTAAACAGATGGATGAATGGGGTGATGGATGGTTGGATGGATAGATGGATGGATGAATGGATGGTTTGCTGGATGGATAAATCAACAGACAGATGGATAGATGCATGATTACCAGTAGACTGGCTATATAAATGGAGGGAAGGAAATGGAAAAATGAGTGGATCAATAGATGGGATGGATGGATGGATGGATGGATGGATGGATTGGTTTTAAGGGTAAAAGTAGAAAACACAACTGCACAAAACAATTGTGAAGAAATAACATGTTAGTAAAGAAATAAAAAAAATACAGAATGGAATTTTCACAACAAAATAAAAAGCTAGTGTTTATTGAATATTTTGGGTACAGTATATTACACGCTGGAACACAGTTTGTGTATGTGTCTCCGTGTGTGTGTGGGGGGGGGGGGGGTGCAGAGGACATAAGAGATGAAAGGGGGAGTGATGTATAACAGCGATGACTTACATAAAACAGCCAGGTAGCGATTCGGTTCCCTGTGCCAAGCTCTTTAAACGCATCCGGCTCATCTTTCTGGACAGACACACACACACACACACACACACACACACACACACACACACACACAAGCACATACACACACACAAATAACTACACAGGTATAGTGATATTAAAAAACTATAATGAGCTACACCACAGTTTATGTCTCTGATTAGCATTAATCCTTAAATCAGTTGAGTGTTTATTACACTAACAGTCATGTTTTAATCAGGAAGGAATAAAGTTTTTGTGGGATTTGGAGAGTTGGGAGTTTTAAAACACCCCAAGTTTTATTTCTCTCACACTGATACTGGAGACTCCGTCCATCAATATTGAATAAGATCCACATTCCAACAATTACAAACGTTTTAGCCTCGCATTTGTGTTTATTGCTTGATTCTTAGAGTGGAGCAATAAAATTGAAGCAAAAAAAAAAACATGGAATTGTCCCGAATAACAATAATCTAAACACTGAGAAAAAAACATTTCAGTTTGTCTGTTTAGTGGAAATAAACTAACTCACCCTGCCGAAGTCGAAATGCGGCTCATACTGTCCTCCAACACCGTAGTTTGCTACCTGAAATAAAAATAAATAAATAAATAAATAAATAAAAATACATCAATTTTTAATCATCTGTAAATCATCTGAAAGCAATTTTTGTTTCAAGCTCCAAGTAACATAAAAATTATTTCATCCAAATTAAATTTAATAATTTATTTATTAATACATGATACCTTTTTATTAATTAGATTATGTTTAATTTTATTTCTAATTTAACATTTTACTGTAATGTCGATAAAAAGAAGTGATATTGAATAAGTGAATCGTGCACTAGCCCGCTTCTATCTATCTATCTATCTATCTATCTATCTATCTATCTATCTATCTATCTATCTATCTATCTACTGTATAACAGTTTAATTTCTTTTTTTTATCTCTTTCCATTTTTATATTTATTTCTTGAATGTATTTTTTTGTACCGATGGCATAGTCTGTACCTGCCCCCTGCTTCGTATATGTTTACGTCTGTATGTACAGTATGTTGCACCGTTGACCTGTGAGACACGACATATCGTTCCACTGCATGTCTCAACATGTAGCGGAATGACAATAAAGCTAACTTGAACTTGAACTTGAAATATTGACCATTTAAAATCTTTGACATCAATTTTTCTAGAGTTTGTATCCGTCGTTGTCGTTTAAAAAAAAAATAACGATAAAACATGCTGATACTGAAATCATATCACCATCATCACCATACTAGAGGATCCTCAGCTAGATGCTTTGGATTGAAATAAAAAAAGGTTGAATAAGATGTAATTAATATTTTATAATACCGTAATTGTCCATAACGTGTAATAAAATCTGAAAAAAAAAAAAACAACTATATACAGCTAACTTTTCTCTCAACCCCTAAGAGGAGCTTATGTAAACATCTTCTTTGTAAAAATATTCAGAAGGTTGATGTTTTTAATCCCGCGCTCACCTGAAGCTCCTCGGCTGTGAGCACGTCCAGGCCCGTGACGTCCTCGATGCGCTGGTTGATCCTGTCGATCACTGGGTGCTCGTAACCCGTTAACCAGGCACTATGTGGTGAAATGAGGATGAATTAATACAGGAACGAATCTTTACACTTACACAAAATGAGACATTATTCACCGTCTCGAATGCGTTCCTTGTTACAGAATCCCATGTTAGTGAATAAGAACTTAACATGCTTCAGAGCAGACTTTCTTCACCTGGATATCTTGTTCGCTCAATCAGATAACCGCTGATTAATTTGATTAAAGTACTGGAGCATTTACAGGTTTTATAGCCAAAGTATAAATCCTGCTCTCACAATTTAAAGTTAAAAGTAGCATAAAATACTTAAGACTTAACGTAGCTAGCTAAGTCCCCCAAAAACAAACTCTTCATGGTTTTAAAGTAACTAACTCTTTTTTGGCTTTACAGCAACTTGATAATTCTAAAAATAAAAAAGCCACCACTTTATGTTTAGCTAATTTTAGCTAATTAAAAAAATAGTTTTCATAGTTTTAAGGTATTTAGATAATTGTTGAAAAAAGTACATGGTTGTAAATGAACAAATTCTCAAAAAGGTTTTACAGTAACTAGCTAACTAACAAACACTTTTGGTTTTATAGTAACTAGATATTTCTTGGAAAAAAAAATGTTTTTTTTACGGTTAGCTAATTGTAGCTAATAAAAAAAAACTCATAGTTTTAAGGTAACTAATACCTGATTTTAAAGTAACTAGCTGATTCTTGTAGCTAATAATTGTGGTTTGAAAGTAATTAACTAATTCTCAAAAACACCTTATCATTTTAAAGAATCTAATTAACAAATAAATGAATGAATTAGCGAATTAACACCGACTGTATGCTGAGGTGAAACAACTGAAAATAAAAACACCTTTTCGGTGAGTGTGCTCATGAAGCGGTGTTAAAAAGGTGAAGTAAAGGGAGATCGAAATGATGAGCATTATCGGAAAGAAAGATAAGAAACAGTTAAAAAAAAAAAGAACAAAGCTAAGTTTTAAAATCATTTCTCAAGATGCTGTTTGATCTGTTTGCTTTTAAATGCTAAGTACAATAGCTATCTGTCACTTCCTGCTTCCTCCATGTTAACAGCCCCTTGCTAGTTAGTGTTAGCTATATACAATTAGCTATTCCAGTATTAGCCACTACACCACAGTACTGCTGAATCATGTTCTGAACAGCTTCTGTGTTCACAGAGCTGTGTGTTTGTGTGTGTGCATTTGTGTGTGTGTTTGTGTGTGTGTGCATGTGTGCGTTTCTTGGTGTGTGTGCGTTTGGGTGTGTAGTGTAGTGTGTGTGTGTATGCATGTGTGTGTGTGTGTGCCACACTGTCATATCTGACTACAGGAAAGCTGTGTTCTGATTGGATTGGATCTTTCCTTTGCTTTATTCTTCTTTTTCTTCACCTCTCTCTAACCCCCACATCCCTCTCCTTTCATTTGTTCCCCTTAACTATTCAATTCCACTTTCACATCCTTCTTTCTATCTCTCTATCTTACTCCTTCTTTATTATCTTGTTTTCCACTTCTCTCTTTCTCTTTCTCTCTCTTGTCATCCCACCACTTCCTCATTTCTCTAAACCTCTCTCTCTCTCTCTCTCTCTCTCTCTCATCCCCCACACAGAATTCTTGCCTTTTTTTCACCCGTCTTTCTTTTCTGGAGCGTGCCCTTGCTCACGTAGGCCTTACAAAAACTCTACACATGAATTCAGTGTGGGTTAAATAAACTCCACCCAACACACACACACACACACACACACATGCATGCACACGTGTAATGACCAGGCTTAGTTAAACCACTTCAGTGTAGCCTGATGATTCGTCCTTCTATGTATAACTTTGATTCAAGTGGCTAGTTGTGTTTGTGTGTGTGTGTGTGTGTGTGCGTGCGTGCGTGCGTGCGTGCGTGCGTGTGTGCGTGTGTGTAAACTGTGTATAGCGGATTTAATTTTTTTATATTATCTTATTGTGTTTTATGTCTGCTTTACATTTCGGATCACTGGGTCTGTTGGTTTGTGTATATCTTTATTATTTTGCTTTATTTTCTTTTGTTATTTTTCTTAACGCCTTTGTGTTCTCCAGTCGTACATCCTTTTGTTTTTGTCCACTTTTCTTCTTCTCTTTCAACTTTCTTCAATTTGAACCTTATACTTTCCCTTCCTCGTTCCTCTTACACCATCTTCCTATCTAGCTCTATCTGTCCATCTCTGTCTCTCTGTCTGTCTCTTTGTCTGTCAGTGTCTATCTTTCCTTGTCTGTCTGTATGTATGTTTCTCTTTGTTTGTCTCTCTCCCTCTCTTACTCTGTCTTTTGGGCTCTCTCTCTTGCTGTCTCTCCCTCTGACTCTCTCTGTCTTGCTGTCTCTCTCTGTCTCGCTGTCTCTCTCTCTGACTCTCTCTGTCTCTCTCTCTGACTCTCGCTGTCTCTCTCTCTGACTCTCTCTGTCTCGCTGTCTCTCTCTGTCTCGCTGTCTCTCTCTCTGACTCTCTCTGTCTCACTGTCTCTCTCTTTCTCTCTCTCTCTCTGTCTCTCTCTCTCTGTCTCTCTCTCTCTCACTGTCTGTCTGTCTACCTTCCTCCATTCATATCGTTTTCTTCTCCCCCTTTTCTCCCGCTTCCACCCCCTTCCTGCTCTCCGTCTCTCTCCGTCCCTCAGTCTACTCTGCGTTTAAATCAATTTTAAATAGAATTGAGTTCATTACCTTTTGGAGACTCTGTACTGAGCCGTGGTGAGTTTTCCCGTAGCGGGGTCATGTACTGTAGCACGCTTTAGCTAATCCCAAGAACAGGCAGACAAAGAGATAAAATGCATGGAGGAAAAAGTGTGAAGGGGAAAAAAGGAGAAAAACAGAGAAGGACAAAGAGAAGGAGAAGGTCAGTGATGCTAAATAATGACTAGCAGCAAAACAGGGATACGATTCATCCGGTCAATTTCACTCAATCGGTTCACTTATTTTACTCATCCCTACTGAGGCTGAGGTTCTGAGGTTTGTCCTAATTTTGAATTTCCCATAATGCCTATGGGAAACGGATTTTTGTCCCCGTTGCATGGCAGTCATGTTAAAAAAATCTACGGCAGGAAAAAGCAAAGCGTCCTCACTCGTATTCCACCAGAACTCCTCAGCAAGATCACATGATGCAGCCATACTGATTATACAGTAAAAATGGATCCTGTTCTAGGAATCAGGAACAAAACAAAACGTCAGAACCTTCCAGAAATATCCAGAAGATTGAGTTTTTAATGCTGGAAAAAAAAATATCCAGCCGTTTCTGTTCATGTGGTTCTGCTGTGGAGTTCTGTGTCCCTCCTGCACCGTCATTTACCTCTTGCTGATCCTGTAGGACGCGGTCTCGAGCACGCCCGTGATGGGGTTCGAGATGGTGGCCCTCCGGAGCTACGGAGCCAAAAAAAGGAGTTAACGCTAATCTCTAGAACTCTGAATGGATCTTTGTTTGTTCATCTGACAGAAAGTGCACATCAGGACTTCACGATCCAGTGAGACCCAATTAAAACATCAGGTGGGATTTACATTTAAATATGAAGAAGGAAAAATTCCACTTCCAAGCATCCGGTCACTCAAACACACACTTTTTGTTTCCCTTTTCGTGCAATTTTGAACTCTGACTCTGAGAAAAGCCAAGAGAAGCTGCCTGATTTGCAGCATCGCCGAGCGAGGTTATAGTAGTTTACTTTAGATCCATAAACACAGACTCATTTGTTGGCTTCAACAGTGAGGCAGCACATATCGTAAACTTGCGGCCACTAAGATACTGTAGCTGGCTAGTTTGCTGCTAAGAAAGATTTAAAAAGTACACAAATAACATCTTGGCACACAGAGTCATATCCGGTTGCCTACAGTATTCGCATCGCAACAGTTCTCCGTTCGAGCATCTAGAGCGATTAGGCCTTTGTTTATTCATTCATTCATTCATTCATCTTCTACCGCTTATCCGAACTACCTCGGGTCACGGGGAGCCTGTGCCTATCTCAGGCGTCATCGGGCATCAAGGCAGGATACACCCTGGACGGAGTGCCAGCCCATCACAGGGCACACACACACACACACTCATTCACTCACACAATCACACACTATGGACAATTTTCCAGAGATGCCAATCAACCTACCATGTATGTCTTTGGACTGGGGGAGGAAACCGGAGTACCCGGAGGAAACCCCCGAGGCACGGGGAGAACATGCAAAATCCACACACACAAGGTGGAGGCGGGAATCGAACCCTGACCCTGGAGGTGTGAGGCGAACGTGCTAACCACTAAGCCACCGTGCACCCCCCCTTTGTTTATTCATCATCGATAAATCACTGGAGTTTATATTTTAGGAAATCGAACCCACCAAGTTCATTATAGAAATAAATTATAGAAAGATCCAAATAAATTAGAATAATCAGTGCAGGATTGAAGGGGATTGGTCAAGATGTCTGTGGGAGCAATAAATGCGATTGGTCAGAATTTAGGGAGCTGAAGCTGGATCAAAAATAAATGAATTAATTAAATAAAAACCTCTAATTCCAGTTCAAACCTTCAACTATCTCTTTAGAAATCATTTTTATAATAAAAAAATACGAGTCTTCAATTTACGAGCAAATCAGAAAATGTCCTGTGCATCACACCGGGTATAAAGAAAGGTTGACGCTTGTTTCGTAACAAAAATTAAAGTATCGTAACGTATGAATCTGTGACATTTCAGCTACAGTTACTTATTTAATGCAGTTACTGTATGTAGTTACGGAAAAACCTTCATGACGCGTTTACAATTAGAAACGATTAGAAGGTTGCTGAAGGTTGACAAGGCTGAAAGTTTTGAGGGGCGTAGAAGATCGAGTAGCTTAACACTGCGGAGAAGGCGGAGCCAAAACGAACCAAACCAACCTTTAGAAGTTTTTGTAAAAAAAAAAAAAAAAAAAAAATGTGTTAAGTAAGAAGATATTTATAAACAATACAATGTCAGTGACACGACATCCAACGACCAATCACAGAGCATCATCGGAGGGCCGAACTCACCCTGGGCTTGGCGAGCTCTTTGATCTTTGCAATCTCGTAGTCGGAGATGATGTCATGATAGCGGACGATGTGGGGGCGGTCCCATTCGTCCTCCTGTTTGAAGGGAGCCAATAGCAGACGAGGATTGCGCTTGCCGTGGACGTAGCGACAGAAGAGACGGCTCTGCCTACGAGGAGTCTAAAGCACAACAGAGAGAGAAACAAAGAGACATTTAATAAACATGTTTTGACTAAATTGAAATGTCGCGGAATTCGATTTTATGGTTTCAAATCACAATAATTACACAGGGTTTGTTTTATTGTTTATAATGTTTATTATTATTATTATTATTGTTATTGTTTGGATACATTATGGTTTCTATAGTAACAGCTCGCACCCAGGGACTTTTTTATTATTAGATGAATCTAAGCTAATAAGAAATGGATTTTTCCAAATGTCCACAGTTATTTTACAATTACAGTTTTTTTCAGTCGCTAACAAGCGTTTGTCCAAACAGTTGTCACATTTTCAAAACTCTAAACACAATTAGCACAGCATCGGTCTTTTGTGGCCATACCATTCACACATTTCATGTCGTTTTCACACAATATGCAATCAGTGAACACATTTCCACAATGCTTACATTTTCTTAACAGACAAGTTATACCTCCCAACAAAATTATGGATTGTTTTTGTAGTATTCACGAATGTTAACACACAACATCCCACAATAGCAAAAACAATATTCCAAACCTTAGATACAGTATAAAAACCTCTGCTTCTGCAATGATATCAGTTCAAAAACAATATATCTCAGCTGATAATAAACAAACAATTGAATAATTGACACACAGCTGATTTATGTTGGGTGAATTGGGCCAACCACAGCTGATTCCATTCTGGCTTAGACTCAGTGGCAGGGTTTTTTTTTTTCTATTACTATAAAATGAGGACTTTGAGGAGTGATGTTTTTGGAAACAGAAACAGAAAAAGACAAACACTGTAATGTCTGGACGTGGAAGAGGACGAGCAAGGGGCCCAGGGAGAAGACCAGCTCCAGTGAGAGATGCAGGGCCAGGGAGAGGTGCAGTGAGAGGTGCAGTGAGAGGTGCAGGACCAGGGAGAGGTGCAGTGAGAGGTGCAGTGAGAGGTGCAGTGAGAGGTGCAGTAGGAGGTGCAGGTGCAGTAAGAGGTGCAGTGAGAGGTGCAGTAGGAGGTGCAGGTGCAGTAAGAGGTGCAGTGAGAGGTGCAGTAGGAGGTGCAGGTGCAGTGAGAGGTGCAGTGAGAGGTGCAGTAGGAGGTGCAGGTGCAGTAAGAGGTGCAGTGAGAGGTGCAGTGAGAGGTGCAGTAGGAGGTGCAGGTGCAGGAAGAGGAGCAGACCCAAGGAGAGGGCAAGGTAGAGGTGTAAGAATGCGTGGTGGTGGCATTCCAAGGGCTGCAAGAACAGTAGTCAGTGATGAAATTCGTGCCACTATCATTGACCATGTAATCAACCATGGTCTCTCACTAAGAGAGGCTGGTGAAAGAGTCCAACCCAATTTGAGGCGGTCAACGGTTGCCTCCATTATTCGCATCTTTCAACAAACCAACAGGTAAGTATTGCATTTTACATGGATTGTTTCTATTCTCACTTGACATGTCAATAAGGTCATACAGTAATGCATATGTTGATTTTTTTCCCCTCTAAAGAATGCAACGTCTTCCACCCTCTGGGGGAAGAGGAAAGCTCCTCAATAATGATCAAGAGCTTGCCATTGTAGAAATGGTTGTTGCAAATAATGCAATAAAACTGCATGAAATTAAAACTAGAATTGTGGAGGACCATGAGATATTTGGCAATATAGAAAGCATCAGCCTCACAACCATTACACGGACACTGTCCAAACACAGAGTGCGGATGAAGCAGCTCTACACTGTTCCCTTTGAGAGGAACAGTGAGAGAGTCAAGGAGCTACGACGACAATATGTCCAGGTATAGTGTATATTCAATTCAATGTCCAGTTCTATAAGCTTTGCACTTTGCAAGTAGGTAACCTACACAGTAATAGGTTACAGTACAGTACGGTATACAGTAATGACATGATATACATAAACTTTGTTTCAGAGAGTTATGGAATTGAAGGCCAACCAGGCCCTTCATGAATTCATTTACATAGATGAGGCAGGATTCATTCTATCCAAAAGGCGTCGACGTGGACGAAATATAATTGGAAAAAGGGCCACAGTTGATGTGCCAGGACAGAGAGGGGCAAACATTACCATGTGTGCAGCAATGGCAAATGCAGGATTACTCCTTCACAGATGTCAGGTTGGACCCTATAATACCGAGCCCCTCCTTGCCTTTCTCAATGATCTCCACCAGCACCTGGTACCAGAGCAGGATCAGGAGGGTGAAAACATGAGGACCTTTGTAATTACCTGGGACAATGTTGCTTTCCATCATTCGCAAGCAATAACAGCATGGTTTGAAGTCCACCCAAGACTGGTAAGTCTCTTCCTTCCACCCTATTCACCTTTCCTCAACCCCATAGAGGAGTTCTTTTCTGCATGGAGGTGGAAGGTTTATGACCATCAGCCACATGACCAGATGTCCCTCCTTGAAGCCATGGATGCTGGCTGCAGGGACATCACAGTTCAAGATTGCCAAGGGTGGATCCGACATACCAAGCGGTTTTATCCCAGGTGCATCGCCTTGGATGATATCAGATGTGATGTTGACGAAAACATGTGGCCTAACCCTGAAGATCGCAGGGATTAGATACATTAATTTTGTGCTATTTTTAGTTCCCCCTTCTTATCTGGGCTTTTTGCTGTTTTGTTTTTTGTTTTGTTTTTTTGTTTTTCAGAATGCTCTTATATATGATATTTTGTTCACTGTAAGCAATACTGTAAAACCTTTTCTGTTCTATTATATTGTGTTTCTACTGTATCTCCTTTAGTAAACAGTAAAGAAAAAAATAACTGATTTGCTTTTTACTGGAATGCGTTTGAATGTGAACATTACTGTACATGTGGACATACAGTTCCCAACTAAGAAATTTTGTGTAAAGGGTGGATTGCATGTTACCTGAAACATAAAAGTCTATGCAGTTTTTCTAATGTCAACAATAGCCAGTATTTTGAAACCTGGTGTACTTTGATTGACTGCATATACATTGTGAAGTGAAAACAAGTGTTATTTTTTGACAGAATAATTTCATTTTGAGTCAGATTTCCAGTGTTTCGGTAAAGTTAGTGTGTGCAGAGAAAGATGTGTTCTGTTTTGAAATGGAGAGTTAGTATATATTTAACAAAATGTGTTTTTGAGAGGAAAATTATCAATTTGGCCAATTGTGTTTTGTAGGTGTAAGTCTGTGTTAAGAGTTTAGAAAAATTATCTTAAGTATAGGTAAGCGCTTGTTAGCGATTGAAAAAAACTGTAAATGTGTATAATTTTCTGTAAAACTCGAGAGCCTCGTGAAAAGTTCAGTGAACTTGTTTCTTCTCTTAAACTCCAATCGTAATGATTGTGATGATACTGAACTTGATCAGTCCAAAAACCGAGTCTTGACGACTCGTGAGTCGAAACAAATCTGATCTCCTATCAGCCTCGGCTTCAGACGCCACGTCCACCGACCGTTGGCTGAACGCCTGATGTATGGGGCACACTAAATTGGGAACAGTTTCGAAGTAGTCATCTGATTGGTTGGATTCGACAGGAATTCCTCTTGGAAGAAGGGAAGCCACCATGTCTACAGTAGAGGTCTTCTCGGGTCTTCTTGGGTCCGTTCGTTAAAAACACATTCGTTTTAAATTACCTGAGACCCGACGCCGCTATTATTACACCCGACCCGTGTCCGAGGTACACGTGAAACTTTTAGACCCAAACCTGCTCAGGTCTCGGGTCAAACCTCGGGTTTTCGGATCTAAGTGGACCCGTAAAGACCTCTAGTCTACAGCTGTACCGGTGAACGCTTCTGAGGATCAGCTAAACGCTTGACTTTCCAAATGATGTGTAGTTTACAGTGTAAACTCATAAATTAATAAATAACTTTCTTTAAAGTACGATCGATGAATGTCTATTTTTGAAGTCTTAAATGAGACACTGAACAAAACGAACTGCGATTGGTTGCCTTACACGTCAACCAAGGCTATGGCTTGGTCAATACAAGGTTCTATGCTTAAAGTATGGAGTCCAGATCTTCTGCCTTCAGTCTGGTTGTGTTTACTCACATTTTTAAGGCAGCAGGTGAACTTTCCTTTCTATGCCATGGTGATAGAGTGACGTTTTCTTAACATCCACTCTCAGCTTTTTAAGTCTGACATGAATGATACGCTGTTTGTTTTTGGATCATTAGCTTTCAGGAAAAGAAAGAAACTGCAGGAACGAGAGTTTAAAGCTGCTATAACGTGGGTGAGCTATAACAGATCATAAGAAGGTGAAAACTGGGATTAAAAAACTGAAGTTCTCACCATTTTCACGCCCTCGCCTCTACACAGCTGCTCGTATCTCTTCCTCTCGGGCAGCGGGTCTTTAGAGCGCTTCATCTGCACGTCTCTTTTATTCACCTGTCTCTTCTCACGCGCTTCACCTTCTGAAGCTGCTTCTGCTTTCCTCTGCTTCTCCAGCTGGACTTCGAAATACTTCAAGTTTCCGTTGGCGCGCTGGTGAGTGGGATCTGGCAACCGCAGAGAATGCGGAGAAACAAATACGGTTTCAAAATTTAAATAAAAGTTTCTTATAAAAAAAAAAAAAAAAAAAAAAAAAAACAAGCCAGAAAAGGGGCGGGGCTACCAAGCGCTGACACAACGAAAAACATTTTCAAGATGGCCGACGATTCAGACTTCGGCGATGGAGACAAACGTCTTACAAACGTCTTTTAAGTTAGCCCACGCACATTG
>NC_083469.1:3202500-3232500 GCF_030014155.1 Tachysurus vachellii | reverse complement strand
ATCTATAATAATAATAATGCAACAAAAACAAATGAAACTCTGCATCGAATTGTCACTAGGTTCCAATAATTCCTGTCCCAAAGATCATGAATGAAATCCTTACCCTTACACGTTGTCAGTCTCTCCACAATCACTGAATGACACACAGATCTCCTGGTCTCTCCACTCGACTCGACTCCACTCGACTCTCTGGCTGTGTTTATTCCACACTCCGGGTTTGCAGCCGTGTTTTATCCGGTGGCTCGTGCTTTCTCTCCCCCACTCGCCATCTGCTGGTGGGATTCCTCTGTGATACGTGCCGAGACTCACACACAGGTTCATGGGCGGTTCAGCGACGAGAAGCTTCTCTGAACCGATTCTTTCTAAGAGTTGAATAACTCGATTCAACTCTTAGATTCAACTCTCCAAAGTTTTTTTTTTTCTTTTTTTGAAGTTGAATCAAAACACATAAACACAATCGAAAAGAATTAAAATACTATAAAGATTTATGTTCATTTATTTATTGGAGCTGTTCAAAGTTTTTTTTTATCTTGAAAAACTTGAACCTTGAAAAAAAATGAATGCAAAAACACACAGAACCTGAACCAGTTACAAAGATTTCAAATGTAGATTAAACCTCATTAGGTTTATTAACATTAGATTCAAATGAACAACAGGTCATTAGCTGTTTCAGTAAGATTGTACTGATCGAAATACTGACTGGATATCTGACTCTGAGAAATTAGAAATTGCTGCCTTTAATAATTGTGATGCTAAACTATGACTAAAATGTGTTGAAAATCTTTAGTAACCTTTAGGATCTTTAACAGTCCCTCTATTTATTTATTTATTTATTTGTTTGTTTGTTTGTTTATTTATTACAGGGACAATGCATATTAATAAACATTTTTGTCAATATGCCAGAGTTAGCCAGATGTACGGTGGCCGAGAAGTGCAAAACAAATTAACAAATCCGAAAACACAACGACCCGGAAACAGTAGTGTATCGTTTTTGAATGGAAACTTACCGATCATTGGACAAGACACCTGTCACTCAAGATATACAGGTATGGAATCTTATGTGTAATGTGTAAAGTTCTCCGTTTAAATATAAGAAAATAACAGAATTAATCACTCCGTCCAGGGTGTATCCTGCCTTGATGCCCAATGATGCCTGAGATAGGCACAGGCTCCCTGTGACACGAGGTAGTTCGGATAAGCGGTAGAAAATGAGTGAATGAATGAATGAACAGAATTAATCCACAGTAATCCATTCCTATCATCCATTCCAACTTTTCCCTGCGGCAGACTTGAACTTCATGTATACCTTGAGTGACAGGTGTCTTGTCCAATGATCGGTACGTGTTCCAATCACAAACTATACCAACCTCTTCCTGGTTGTCTGAATTGTCGTTGTGTTTTCTGATTTGTTAATGTGTTTTCTGATTTGTTAATGTGTTTTCTGATTTGTTAATGTGTTTCGTGCACCGATTCAGACAACCCGGAAGAGGTAGGTATAGTTTGTGAATGGAAACTTACCGATCATTGGACAAGACGACTGTCATTCAAGACATACAGGTGAATGAAAGGTGTCTCATCCGATGATGGTAAGTTTCCATTCACAAACTATACCAACCTCTTCCGGGTTGTCTGATTTGTTAATGTGTTTTCAGATTTGTTAATTTGTTTTTGGATTTGTTAATGTGTTTTCAGATTTGTTAATTTGTTTTCGGATTTGTTAATTTGTTTTTGGATTTGTTAATGTGTTTTCGGATTTGTTAATTTGTTTTGCACTTCTCAGCCACCGTACAGATGGCTATTTTTCACCTGTAGTCCGATCTAGACAGATTGTAAAAGTCACCCTAAAAAAGATAAAGGTAAATAAAAGTACATATTGAAATAACAATAAAACTACAATACATTTAATAAAAGTACTAAGTATTAGCTATGATGTACATTAGAAACACAAGACGCCAGCAATCAAACAAACATCAGACAAATACATGAACACATACACACACAATAAACAAAAAACCATCATGGGGCAACAAGAGCAGGTCAAAAACTAAGCTAATGTTGACAGCTCTGGTTAATAACGAACCACTTCTTTAACTGGATCTTAAATGTATTATACGTGCTCAGGTTTCTGATGTTTATAGGGGTTTAAGGTTCCACTCAGTAGCAGCTCGAATAGAAAAAGCGATTTGGCCAAATATACTTTTCCTAGAGGGAGGGAATCTCTGATTATATGATGTTGCTCATAAGTAAATATCCATCTTATACAGTACCATGATGTGCTGTTATAAAAGGATTTGCAAATTCTACTGCAATTTGCCAATAATACATTTTTTATTAATTATTTTAAGCATACAGTATGAAGTTTCATTTAATGTCGGGGAACCGCTGTGAATGACTTTATCGCCTATTATGTCTTACATTATAGATACTGGGGGCTCTTTCCATAAATGTTAAATAAACATTTTAAATGTTTTTATTGATAGCTGTATGTTATGTGAATGTAAATCGTCCCCATACCAACTCAATGTGTACTATAGTAACTATCCGAGCTGCTGCTATAGAATATCAATCAACGACTTTTGGACAATCAGAACAGAGTTGTGGGGTAAAATCTGATAAGTTAATAATTTTAATATTAAACCAGTGGAAATCCAAAGTAAAAAAAGACTTAAAAAAGAGCTAGAAGTTGTCACTTGAAAGCCCAACACACACAGAATGGCTTTAACTGGGGATACATGGATTTATCTGCCTATAGTCAGTGTCATTCTGTATAATTATGGGTATAATCAGTTCTCGACAGTTCTTTCTGTCTCCTTCACCACTTCTCGTCTCTCATTTCTGTTCCTTCGAATTAAAGTGATCGTTATTCATCTTTTCTTACTCAACAAAGTCTATAATTAGTCTCTACTTCCAGAGCCATGTCTCTCAGTTTAGGTCGTTTGCAGACTTTTCAACACCCCAGCCACCGAGGCAAGCCGCTCTGACGTGAAGTTTGTAAAGCCGAAGAATTTTTACGATCGTGTGTTTTGTTGTTTGCTAGCGAGGTTCCGCCTTTTTCACACTGCATATAAACAAAAGCCCCAGAACCTAAATTAAACCCCCTCCCCAAAAAGAGCCAAGGTGATAAAATAAATGTACACTTTATTACATTGTGTAGTAGATAAAATCATTCTTTACAACCAAAAAGTGACAATAAATCAGTATAAAATATTTACGCAAGAACATGTTCACTGCAGAATCCATAGACAATCGAGTGGACAATTATTTTACTTATGTAAATTTGTCATTTAGCCAACATTATATATCTAATATTAATAACGTATAACAGTTTTAGTATATTGTTAACCAAATGGTAAAATGCTAAAAATTTAGTAAATGACTCATCACTAATTTAGGGGAATATTAGCTTGGATGCTTTGCAGGTTTCACATCAGTGGTTTTGTTCTTTGGTGTATTTTGGCAACTACAAATACAGAAAGCAAACACTAACACTACTGTCAAAAATAATAATACAAAAATAACAACGTTTTTTTTTCTAGCCTAAATGTACAATCTTTCAAACCCAGCTATGTAGTATCTATGAATTCCTTAATATCCCTCAATATTTGTCATGTTTTTCATTGTCCTCTAGAGATGGTGGAAAACAAATAAATTAGCAGTAAATTCTGATTTTGTTTCTATAATCTCAAAAAGAGTGTAGCAGGAGTGAAGTAAACTTATCCAAATCTATTTTATATTAACTTTTTTATTCTTTCCAATGTCATTCTGAGCAAAATGATCAATCAAATTATTATTGTTGTAATGTTTTACTTGTAAAATAATCTGCAGTCTTATTCTAACAGATTGTCTAGAGCAGTGGTTCTCAAACGTTTTGAGAAAAAGGGACTTCTTAAACTGTAAAATATGTTTGATGGACCCCCTCAGTAAAGATGTCTTTCAGGAAAATGACTAAAATGTTTTAAATGACATTATTTTTGGAGCCATAGGACTTTTTGTTCCTGAAATGTCCACTAATAGAAGACATTAGGTCTATATACAGTATGCTATGCTTCACAGACACCTGAAGGACCCCACTTTGAGAACAACAGGTCTAGAGAATGGGTTTTCACTTCCATTCCTAAAAAGAATCTTCTACATTGTGTACATTTTCAAGTTTTCAGTGTTTTAAACCTAGCATAATAATCCAGACCAGGAGGGAGAGCAGGAAATACCAGTGGTTCCTCAAGATTCATGGGTAAAAGTCCTACATCGGTTCCTGATCAGTGAAGTTTGGTAAGGATGAACAACACTGGGATTCACTGGTCTAATTAGTGGAGTCAAGTGTGGCTCTTGCTTGGCGGAAGAAAAAAACCTACAGAAAAAAACTGTTTAAAAAACAAAACCCCTATCTAGTTTTTACAATTTCTCTATTCTATATGTCCCCAACTTTACTATTTGAAATGCCCTGCCAAAAGCTATAATATATACCAATTGCATTTTAACCCTTGGCAGATGTTTTTATCCAGAGTCACAACTGAGCTGAGCAGATGGCGGGCCAACAGTGGCAGTTTGGAGGTACACAGATTCAAACTCACATCCTTATTATCCGGCGGCCAGAGCCCTAACAATTGTTCCACTGTCCTGGACTGCAAAATACCTTATTTAGTTTCTTCTGGATGATTCAAATGCTTGGAACATTCATTCATTCATTCATTTTCTACCGCTTATCTGAACTACCTCGGGTCACGGGGAGCCTGTGCCGATCTCAGGCGTCATCGGGCATCAAGGCAGGATACACCCTGGATGGAGTGCCAACCCATCGCATTCATTCACACACGCACACACTACGGACAATTTTCCAGAGATGCCAATCAACCTACCATGCATGTCTTTGGACCGGGGGAGGAAACCGGAGTACCCGAAGGAAACCCCCGAGGCACGGGGAGAACATGCAAACTCCACACACACAAGGTGGAGGTGGGAATCGAACCCACAACCCTGGAGGTGTGAGGTGCTTGTTCCAAGCGTTTTGAATTGACAAAGAGAATCAAATACTGACTTGGTGTAGCTCTTCAAAAGGCACATATCATTTATGTCTGATTTCTGACATTTCATTTGCTGTGTAACAATTATCCAGTCACCCAGTACTCAGAGTTTTTTTGTCCTGTCAAAATAAGATTGATAATCTATGATCATTTACCCCATTTACCCTAAACACCATTGACCCAGCCAGTAAAGGTCAGAAGACTAGAACTCTTCAAGAAGTTAGATCTCCATGACACTGCACGCTTAATGTAACCAGCTAACGTTTCCTTATTCTATGACTTTCTGAAATCTTGAATATAATTTGTGTATATGATTCTGCAGTCTTCAGAAATCTATTTATTTATTTTTTATATTTTTCAAAAATTGTTCAGAGCCGAATGTCATCAAGCGAGGTTAGGCGCCTCCCAAACAATTGCTCCTCATATGCTGAGAGTTGACGAAGGAACCCAGCATTCGGTGCTGCACACGTGCGCCTCTCTTTGAGCCAACGGAAAGCGTGCAGTAGAGACCAGTGGCGCTGTTCCATCAGGAAGCCCAGTGTCAACACTGAGCTTCGGCTCCGTCCCAGGCTGCAGTGCACCAGTACACGCCCTCCAGGTGAGCCTGGTGAACCCCTTAGGGCTGCTGCAATAAAACGAGAAGCTTCTGGAAGCGCCTGGCGAAGGTCCTGTTGGGCATCATCGCTGAGTCGGAGTCGCAAATACCTCAGGACATTAGGGAAGGCATCTGAGATTTCGGCAGTGGCGTTGACCACATGTGTGATATGCAGGTTTTTAATAATGCGGTAGTCCTGCGCTTGCGATGCAGAACCTTGGTACAGTGCACCTTCCAGGATCTCAGAGGGATAGATGGTAAGGAGACGGCGCTCAGACTCGAGCAGAACCATCCGAGGTGTACACAGGAAGGGGTAGAGTGAGTGGAAGGCTGAGTAGCCTCCCAGCAAGATGACTGGGTCCATGCCAAGGGCACTCAGCTGGAAAAAGCAGTGCTGTAGGGTAGGGTTGTCGGCACGAGCCTCTTGACTGCCTACTGTACAAAACAGAAGAAAAGAAGACAGAGACTTAATAATGAACTGACTTGTAGGGATCTGGCTATACATTATTTGTACACGAGATGTCAAAATTGCATCAATTTAACTTTGTATGTTCTGATATCTTATTTGATGTGCCAAGTGGATGGTATTGGAGTTTTTGCCTAGGACTCTTGAAAATGAAATTTTTGTAATTGCTGAAAGTTCTGACAAATGACATGCCATACACTGGCAACTAATGAGGACTGAAAATGGCCTTGCATACCAGGGGACATCCGTTATGGTGCAGAAGGCTTGGAGTTACAGGCTGGTACTCGACAGGCCAAATGTCTTTGAGAAGGGGATATCAAAATATAAAGTCCAAGTTTTTTTTAAATCTAATTAATGATTTTTTATAAATAATGCCATGATGTCTTACCTAAAAGACAAAAACTCAGAATGTTTTACCATAGTGTTGTTTTGAAGAAGGATGTTTAAAAGCCGTGTTGTTTTCTTACCAGTGCCCTAAAAAGTTTCTGGAAAATCCTTGCAGGATGAATTCTGGCATCTCACAGTATGCATAGCATCTAGGGTCCTAAAATGTATCTAAAAGTCCTTTGGCATTATTGTACTACCATTACCATTGCACTAGAGCTGAATTATGGTATCTCAGTGGTCCCTTGTGGAATGAAAAGCTTCTAAAATATCCAGATCTTTAATTATTTGCAGATCATGATACCTGGACTGTGTCCTTCTTCTGCATACAGCAGAATGATGGAAAACTCCTGTAGCTGGACACAGCTTATCAAACAGCCAAGATCTGGGTGAATGACGGTCACACTGGCACGTGCCGTAACCAGGTGACTCTGCTTATACCTGTGTTTCAAAAGAGATTAGGTTCATAAGAGGACAAACCGTACTTCACATGATACTTACAGTATGTGCGGTAAATGGGCTGGTCGTGTGTGCGGCATGTGGTACCTGTCTGCAGAACGACAATCCAGAATGAGCATGTAGTACGGGTCATGGAGTGCTGGTTCCCCAGCTTCAGCATTTAACAAGTTGTACACCTGCTGTGGAGTCACATAGCCTCTCTCTATGTCAGCTTTTTCTGGAAAGGCAGGAACCAACAACTCCTCTACAACACACACACACAAACAATATAAACACATACACAAACATACAGATCCTGTGCACTTCTAGTTCAACAAAGTGAAAGTGACGTGACATACGGTGACCCGTACTCAGAATTCGTTCTCTGCATTTAACCCATCCAAAGTGCACACACACACAGCAGTGAACACACACACACACCGTGAACACACACCCGGAGCAGTGGGCAGCCATTTATGCTGCGGCGCCCGGGGAGCAGTTGGGGGGTTCGGTGTTTTGCTCAAGGGCACCTCAGTCGTGGTATTGCCGGCCCGAGACTCGAACCCACAACCTTAGGGTTAGGAGTCAGACTCTCTAAACATTAGGCCACGACGTCCCCCATCATGTACCATCATGCAATACAAAACATTCGAGATGTAACGCAATTCTGTTCTCTAAATCTATAATGGAAGGGCACTGGTGGTTCAAATGGTTAAGGCTTTGGGTTGTTTATCAGAATGGGGGAGTTTCAAGCCCCAGCACTACCAAGCTGCTACTTTTGGTCCCTTGCGCAAGGCCTTAACCCTCTCTGCTCCTCGTGTTCTGTATAATTGCTGTCCCTGTGCTCTGACCCCAAGCTGCAATATGCAAAGAAAAGTATATGTACAGTACATGTGACAAATAAAGAAATCCTCTGAATATGTACTACTTAAAAGCAGTCAAAATATCTGCAATAGTATTTAGAATTAAACCCAAAGTGGCCGTGGCCTATATTTTTATAATTATTTTAATTATAGATGAAACTTACTGGAGACCCATGGAAACACTGATAAAAAAAAAAACAAATGTAGAATTGTCATCATATTTATACACAAACAGTCTGCCAAACGGCGTAAATATAAACGCTACATCGCTCCAGTTCATAGCGAATTCAACTAAAGAAGTGCGACTGTTATAGTTTTCATTCCTATGTATGTGGTTATTAATAGCGCTTGCCAATTTATTAAATTTAATTCACTCACTCACTCTCTCATTTTCTACCGCTTATCCGAACTACCTCAGGCCTAATCCTGTGCCTCAGGCGTCATCAGGCATCAAGGCAGGATACACCCTGGACGGAGTGCCAACCCATCACAGGGCACACACACACACTCTCATTCACTCACACAATCACACACTACGGACAATTTTCCAGAGATGCCAATCAACCTACCATGCATGTCTTTGGACCGGGGGAGGAAACCGGAGTACCCGGAGGAAGCCCCCGAGGCACGGGGAGAACATGCAAACTCCACACACACAAGGCGGAGGCGGGAATCGAACCCCCAACCCTGGAGGTGTGAGGCGAACGTGCTAACCACTAAGCCACCGTGACCCCCAATTCAATTCAATTCAATTCAATTCAATTCAATTCAATTTAATTCAAGTTTATTTGTATAGCGCTTTTTACAATTCACGTCATCTCAAAGCAGCTTTACAGAACATAAACACAGAACAAAAGGTAAATATAAAGAATAATATAAAGATTAATAGAATACAAAATTCAAGATTAATATTAGATATATTTAGTTCACAATGTGTTTGTGTTTATCCCCAATGAGCAAGTCTGAGGTGACTCAGGTGACTGTGGAGAAGAAAAATTCCCTTAAATTGGTAAAGGAAGAAACCTTGAGAGGAACCAGACTCAAAGGGGAACCTCATCCTCATAAGGGTGACACCGGAGGGTGTGATTATAAATATACAGTCTGATAAATATTGAATTGATGCAAAAGATCACATGGAGTTCACATCTCCTCTTTAGTATCGCAGAGTCTAACTGGAGCTGGTAACTGGAGTCTAACTGGAGGCTTTATGTGGTTCTATTTTCAAAAATATATATAACAAACTAATAGCCTTATTTAAAACACAGCAGGCAGCTAGTTAAGGATGTATGAACGAATGCTGAAAATGCAACATCAGAACCATTCAAGCTTCATTCCAGCAAAGTAAAAACATCTTTTTGCAGTGTCCAGCAGGATCCCAGTCCAAATGCACACGTCTAGTCTTAACCTTTGAACATATTGGCATGCTTTTACAGAAAAAAATAAATGCACCTCCTATTCACATCTGTAATTATATTTATTTAGAAAGGTATTCGCATTCGGTCCCACACCTACAAGCAAGTTATATTAACACAACATCATGGTGCCAAACCTTCATTGTTATTCTGAGAGCCTTGAATGATGTCATTGCGAGAGGGTTTGACAATGCCATTCATCTCTGGACAGGAGGCGCTGTTTTCTCCCGGCACAGAGCTCCGAAGCCCAGTGGAGGTGACGATACGGCATTTATCAGACCTGCAGGTAGGGGGAGGTATAGAGAGATGTTTAAAAAGGGCCAGAAAGAAAGAAAGAGAGAGAGAGAGAGAGAAAGAGAGAGAGAGAGATGGAAGAATAAGGGGAAATATGTAGATATATCAAGATATGTATATAGATTCCAATCTTTCATTTTTATTCATTAACATTTTTTATCTGGACCCTCCATACTCCTGGGAAGTCCGTTATAAGAGGTATGGTGAATGTTACACTACTAAGTTTTTTGTTTAGCTTCTTATCATTTTAAGCTTAAAATATATTTAAAAAAAAAATAAGCACCTAAAGGAACTCACCTGGACAGTGCAATGCCCATGTTTTTTGACGGGAGGCATTCGGGATCCGCAGCCTTCTTCACTGCTACGGGCCAAAAGGTAGAAGTGTTGATACAACCATCCTGACACACACACACACAAACACACACACACGGCTGAAAAAGTTTGCAGTTGATCCAAATCACCCTACAAGAACCAAAATCCTCAACGATCCCGAGCAATAGTGTAGAACCTGGCTCCTGGCCATGGTGCTCGTTTGTTCTCCATGTGAAAAAAAAGCGACCGTTTTTTTTCTTTCTTTCTTCTCGTTTGTTCCTATCCCCTTCCTCCCGTCCTTATTTTAGTAGGTTGCCGTGGTTATGCGGCAGGGTGAAGTGCTCTACATGAGCCTGGGTGAGCTGGACGTGACAGGTCAGTGTGTCACACACATCCACACACTACACACATGCAATATCCAAATGGTGCTCACGTTTCTCTCCACTTGCTTCTCTTTTTTTTTCTTCCCATCCCAAGGCACCCAGAGAATGTTCCAGCACCAGTTGTGTTCCGCTTCATGAAGATTTCTGACCTTCGGTGAGAAGTGACCAACCCTGTGAGGATCCTGAGGCATCTAGAGATGTTCCAAGTTGTGTTCTGCTTCATGAGGATTTCAGACATTTAAAGAGAAGATGCCGACTTCATGTGGCGTTTGAGGACAAAAACCTCCTCATCAATACACAATTATCAGACTGTATATAACTGTAGTAAGGACATTATTCATAATAACACTCTCTGGTGTTTATAACAGTTTATAATCACACCCTCCAGTGTCACCCAAATGACGATGAGGTTCCCTTTTGAGTCTGGTTCCTCTCAAGGTTTCTTCCTCTTCCATCTAAGGGGGTTTTTCCTCACCACAGTCACCTCAGTCACCTCAGATTGTTCATTAGGGATAAATACAAACACATTTAAATATAAGTCTAATATTAATCTTGAACTTTTATATAATATTAATCTTTGTATAATAAACTTTTTGTACAGTATTTGTTCTGTAAAGCTTCTCCGAGACAATGTCCATTGTTAAAAGCGCACTACAAATAAAATTGAATTAACTAAATCAAACATGGGGGTCACGGTGGCTTAGTGGTTAGCACGTTCGCCTCACACCTCCAGGGTCGGGGTTCGATTCCCGCCTCCACCTTGTGTGTGTGGAGTTTGCATGTTCTCCCCGTGCCTCGGGGGTTTCCTCCGGGTACTCCGATTTCCTCCCCCGGTCCAAAGACATGCATGGTAGGTTGATTGGCATCTCTGGAAAATTGTCTGTAGTGTGTGATTGCGTGAGTGAATGAGAGTGTGTGTGTGTGTGTGCCCTGCGATGGGTTGGCACTCCGTCCAGGGTGTATCCTGCCTTGATGCCCGATGACGCCTGAGATAGGCACAGGCTCCCCGTGACCCGAGGTAGTTCGGATAAGCGGTAGAAAATGAATGAATGAATGAATGATTGTCACTCCACAGATTCTGCATATGTTCCACCTCCATTTTCATATTTCTTCTTATGATGATCATCTTAGTGTACACCAAGTTTGTAATTATTTGTTTCAAGCAACCGTTTTTAGAAATGTTGGCTTTTAAGACATCGAATCCCAATCCACAATGCTCTCTAGTGGCTAAAATCAGAGGTGTGTTGACGTTATCCCAAAGCCACCAATCAGCCATTTTTTTCAAAATGAGAAAAAGTTTAAAATATATAGAATCTGATCTTTCGAGTAAGATCTGTTTGTTTGTTGATTGCTACAGCATTGTTTTAATACTTAGACCTGATTGGTCAGAAGTCAATAGTGCAGCGGCAAAATCGCCAGGTTGTATTAAAGGTGGGGTCTCCGTTGTTTGAAAGCCAATGTTGACATTTGAAATCACCAAAACAAACACGCCCCTAACCCAAATGGGTCCCACCCCTGTATTGATAGCTCCGCCCACACATACATACGTAACCCAGGCAACTAATGGAAAGAAATGTGTCTTTATCATAGCTGAAGGGAAGAACAATACGATTGTAGATAAACAAACAAGTAAAAATGACACAGAAGCATAATCATGTAAAGGACAAAGACATATATTAGTTCTGTGTAACAAAACAAAACCAACGTTACTCACCTATCGAGAAGGAAAAAAGCGCCTCGGCGTCTTAAGTAAAGTTGGTCACATATTCACAGATTGGAGTTTCCCGAGTCAATAACTCCTGAGCTAAACACTGTTACTACACAAAACACGGTTGTAGCTGCGTCTCTACATTACTACGATAGAAAAGAGGTGTTATTTGTGTAGTAACAGCGTTTAGCTCAGGAGTTATTGACTCAGGAAACTCCAATCTGTGAATATGTGACCAACTTCCTGCTCCTTCAGTTCTCTCCAGCGCTGGAAAGCTGATCCTATATTAACACATCCTACTTCTTACCTTATCGTAAGTCTTTCTTCTCTTTCTTTCTTTGTTTTTATCCTCCGTGTCAATGTTAAAACCGCTTTCTGCTAATGTCACACATGCGCACTGAACACTCTCTCCGCCCATATTGACAAGACACGCCCCTTTCTGCTCATTGGCTACACGTTATTTTTGATTTTTGTTTAGCTTGTTGTCCCGACTCAGATTTCTGAAGCATTTCTCAAACAACGGAGACCCTACCTTTAATGCCCATGTTCTAACTTTTTGTTTCCATAGCAACAGTTTTCACATAGATATCTGTTAATTTATTTACTAGAGTCTAGAGTGTCAGCACTTTGTAGCGGTCAGATGAAGTTATATCTGCTATAAAGTAAGTGATAATACAGAAGTTAGACAATATTAGACAAGAAATCCCCCAAGCTGCATCACACTATTCCCTGTGTTGTTTATTTGCTATAACAGCAAGAGTTGTATTCCTCTAATACTACAGCAGCTCATTCATAAACACTGCAGCTTAGCTGATTAGCAAACAGGCATTTAGCTGTCTACTTGTGATTGTCTGTTTTTTATCCTCGCACGCTAACAAACACGACACGTTATGTTGAATTCTAACATGAAGCCGTCGTTTCAACACTAGAGTTCGGGGCTGTTGTGTAACAGTAGAGAGAAACGTGCGAGAGGAACGAACGGGGGGAGCGAGCGTGTCACTGGCAGATGGTGCGGCCCGGACAGAGATCACACCGACTCCTTCTATAATGTATCACAGCGACTATCAGCGGTTAATTAATTATTCCATTTTATTTTTATTCTGATATTCCGTTTATATAACTTATCTTTTATTTTTATTATTTATTAAAGTTTTAGGTGCAACATTGCATGCTAGCTACAGAAGCAGTACCACTCCTGCTAGTGTGAAGTACCGCAATATGTATGATGTGTTTTTATATTAAAAAGAAAACAGTGAAGTTCAGAATGAGGATGAGGTTCTCTTTTGAGTCTGGTTTCTCTCGAGGTTTCTTCCTCGTATGATCTCAGCAAGTTTCTCCTCACCACCTAGTCCACTGGTTTGCTCATTACACCAGCAGATAGAGGAAGAAGGTCAGCATCATTAGCATGAATAAGACTCATCCAGGCCAATCAGGTCCAGCACCAACAGGATGAGGAACATTTTCTATCGTAGAGCTGTAGCCTCCATCACATCCTCTTCCTCCCATCCACCATTTTCTCCACCCCCTTTCCGTGCTCAGGTACAGTAGACAAATACCTTTATGTCTTCCTCATAATCCCCAGAACTGTGAACATACACACACAAGGATGTAGTGTGTGAATGCACGATTTCACTAGGACACAATTGCACATTACTTATTATTCCTAGAAGCTCTATATAAGTAAAGTGGAACTGAACTGAGTAGGTAAAGTGGCTAAATCTGTCATTTCCCTGAAGTAACACCAGGGGGCGTTCCAGTAAAGGTCTGTTTATATACTATACCATGTGTCTATGTTTTGTGCTCTCACATGTGTCCTACACTTTGTATTTCAGTCACTGGGTTTTTCTTTAGTGTTTTCCTGTCTGTTCATTTTGTTATTTTTTTTAATAAACCCCTGTGTGTCACCTATCCCTGCGTTTGGGTTTGGATTTTGTTCCCACGGAGTCGTCCGTTTCTGACCAAATTATTCAAAATTAGGCATAGAATGAACGCTGTGAAAGATTATACCATCAAAAGTGTAAAATGGAAAATGAATAATAAGTGTGTATTCTGGAAAAATGAACTGATTTGGAACAGTTTTGCAAAATTGTCCTCATTTTGTAGGTAGAAAAAGTCAGAAAATAAATGTGATTCATTCAGGAGGTATTCAGGATAGACTTACTATCAGATCTCGGTGTAAGATGGTAAAACTCTGTAAAAAATACTGAAGGCAAAAGATCAATTGCGATAGATTGTTAAAGGTTTTATTTTAAATAATTAACACGTAAAATATTTAATTTAAAAGGTTTAATTTCAAAGATTTATATTAAAACATGAATGTTTTTGTATCGTGACACCTTTATTAAACATTTGCAATTGCTAACCATTCTATAGGTCTCTGTTCTAAGACCTGAGTGAACCATTTGGTTTATGACATTGCAGTGGAAGGACAACACACACACACACACACACACACACACACACACACTGAGA
Organism: Tachysurus vachellii; assembly: GCF_030014155.1. NCBI lineage: Eukaryota > Metazoa > Chordata > Actinopteri > Siluriformes > Bagridae > Tachysurus > Tachysurus vachellii. The sequence continues at coordinate 3,218,152 of NC_083469.1, read as the reverse complement.
TATACTCATTCATTATTAGACATTTTTCTGGTTCTTAGTGTGACTTGATTATGTTATTGATTGTGTGTGTAGTGTGTGTCTGTGGATGTGGTATGTGAGTAGTGTGTTTGTAGTGTGGGTGTGACTGTGTATAGTATAGTGTAGTGTGTGTGGTGTGTGTGTGTGTGTGTGTGTGTGGGCATGTGTGTGTGGTATGTGAGTACTGTGTTTGTAGTATAAGTGTGAGTGTGTGCGGTATAGTGCAGTGTGTGTGTAGTGTGAGTGTGTTTGTGTGTTGTATGTGAGTACTGTGTTTGTAGTGTGGATGTGACTGTGACTGTGTATAGTATAGTGTTGTGTGTGTGTGTGTGTGTGGTGTGTGTGGTATGTGAGTACTGTGTTTGTAGTATTGGTTTGAGTGTTCGGTATAGTGCAGTGTGTGTAGTATGTGTGTAGTGTGAGTGTGTTTGTGTTTGTGTGTATGTGTGTAGTGTGCATGTGAGTGTATGCAGTGTAGTGTAGTGTACTGTGTGTGTAGTATGGGTGTGTGTGTGTGTGTTTGTGTGCGTGTGAGTGTGTGTGTGTGTGTGAGAGAGAGAGAGTTTGAGTAGTGTAGTGTGTGTGTGTGTGAGAGAGAGTGTGTGTAGTTTAGTGTGTGTGTGTGTGTTTGTGTCCGTGTGAGTGTGTGTTTGTGTCCAAGTGAGTGTGTGAGAGTGTGTGTAGTGTAGTGTGTGTGTGTGTGTTTGTGTGTGTGTGTGTGTGTGTGTGTGTGTGTGAGAGAGAGAGAGAGAGAGAGAGAGAGAGAGTGTTTTTGTGTGTGTGTGTGTGAGAGAGAGAGAGAGAGAGAGAGAGAGAGAGAGAGAGGAAGAGAGAGAGAGTGTGTGTGAGAGAGAGAGAGAGAGAGAGAGAGAGAGAGAGAGAGAGAGAGAGGAAGAGAGAGAGAGTGTGTGTGAGAGAGAGAGAGAGAGAGAGAGAGAGAGAGAGAGAGGAAGAGAGAGAGAGAGTGTGTGTGTGTGTGAGAGAGAGAGAGAGAGAGAGGAAGAGAGAGAGAGTGTGTGTGTGTGTGTGTGAGAGAGAGAGAGAGAGAGAGAGAGGAAGAGAGAGAGATAGTGTGTGTGTGTGTGTGAGAGAGAGAGAGAGAGAGAGAGAGAGAGAGAGAGAGAGAGAGAGAGAGAGAGGAAGAGAGAGTGTATGTGTGTGAGAGAGAGAGCGCGAGAGAGAGAGAGAGAGAGAGGAAGAGAGAGAGAATGTGTGTGTGTGTGAGAGAGAGAGAGAGAGAGAGAGAGGAAGAGAGAGAGTGTGTGTGTGTGTGTGTGTGAGAGAGAGAGCGCGAGAGAGAGAGAGAGAGAGAGTGTGTTTGTGTGTGTGTGTGTGAGAATAAAGATGATGATGTAATTGAGCAGCTTGATGCTTGTCTGCTTATATAAACAGGGAATGATTAAAGTCTGCGGCTGCTCTGTCCACAGTCCACTGTTTGTTGAGCGTTTAGCACATGGAGCACTGCAGCAAACACACAGGTGATTTACACTCGTCTCTCAGGGCCGAACGTTTCCATACGCAAACTATTATTAAACTAACGGATCATGTGGATTAAATATGTGCTTTTGAAACGTTTGCTATGAGACATGTCAGCTTACGAAGGCCAGAACTGTGAAGTGAGTATTTTTTATATATATACTGTATATATATATAGTCCTGTGTTTTGGGCTTTTATATATTATATAAAATCTTTTCCATTACGTCTACTATCATCTATAGCATCTAATGTATATTTTAGTAGCGTGCAAAAAAGAAACTGTGTCACTGCTATTTTTATTCATTATAGCTTCATATGTCATTACAGTATAGAGTTATAAGGAGATCATTAAAAGATGCAGAATAAGAATATTCATTCGTTCATTCATTTTCTACCACTTATCCGAACTACCTCGGGTCACGGGGAGCCTGTGCCTATCTCAGGCGTCATTGGGCATCAAGGCAGGATACACCCTGGATGGAGTGCCAACCCATCGCAGGGCACACACACTCTCATTCACTCACACGCTCACACACTACGGACAATTTTCCAGAGATGCCAATCAACCTACCATGCATGTCTTTGGACCAGGGGAGGAAACCGGAGTACCCGGAGGAAACCCCCGAGGCACGGGGAGAACATGCAAACTCCACACACACAAGGTGGAGGCAGGAATCGAACCCCGACCCTGGAGGTGTGAGGCGAACGTGCTAACCACTAAGCCACCGTGCCCCCCAAGAATAAGAATATATTATATAATATTTTTTCTATTTCAAATTTAAAACCAAATTCAGAAAAAAAACAGGATACAAACATGAAGTTCGACTGAAAATTGATAAATTAAGAAAGACATGAGGGGTGCACGGTGGCTTAGTGGTTAGCACGTTCGCCTCACACCTCCAGGGTTGGGGGTTCGATTCCCGCCTCCGCCTTGTGTGTGTGGAGTTTGCATGTTCTCCCCGTGCCTCGGGGGTTTCCTCCGGGTACTCCGGTTTCCTCCCCCGGTCCAAAGACATGCATGGTAGGTTGATTGGCATCTCTGGAAAATTGTCCCTAGTGTGTGATTGCGTGAGTGAATGAGAGTGTGTGTGTGTGCCCTGCGATGGGTTGGCACTCCGTCCAGGGTGTATCCTGCCTTGATGCCCGATGACGCCTGAGATAGGCACAGGCTCCCCGTGACCCGAGGTAATTCGGATAAGCGGTAGAAAAGGAATGAATGAATGAAAGAAAGACATGAAATGAATTTCTATGTATGCAGGATCTCAGTGTCTGATGCCCAGGGTTGAAAAGCTCATATGAACATCACAGGACAGGCAGTATGGGGACCTGGCATGGCTGCGATGGATATATAAGCATCCTTATCTCCAAATGGTATTCTTACATCTTATTTATGTACTGTAATAGTAACACGGTCTGTTTTAGTAATGCATCCAGAAAGGCTACAGTATCTCATATACAGTAAGCACTTTGTCCAACTGTGTTGAGCAGAAAAGCATCTCAGAATGCACAACATGTCAAACCTTGAGGTGGAACAGAAGGACACTACATCGGGTTAGTGTTAATTTCGTCAGACGAGACGAGACGAAATATGTTCGTCAACAACCTTTTTTTTTTTCATGACTAAGACGAGACGATGACGAGACTGCACCACTGTCCAAAAACGCTGACTAAGACTAAATTAACATGCATTATTGTTGACGGAAAAAGACGAGACGTAAATGTTTTGTATAAAATAAAAACTAAGATAAAATCTCTCTTCGTTTTCGTCTACAATTGTCTCTGCTTTTTCATCAGCTGTTACGCCTTTAAAATATTCAGAACGAGTTCGCGGCTTTGCGCTGTTTAGTGTGTGTGTAGAAACAATTCGTCCACACGCCGCTCAAAAAAAAAAACTCCTGAGCGCAAGTCCACCCCTGGTCTAGTCAGGCTTTTTGTGTTAAATTATATTTCCTGTCGCTGCACAGGCTCTTTTATTGTACATGACAGCTTATGTCCCGATGACCGGTCTTTGCATTACGATTAAAAGCCGTATCAATAAAGTAAAAAATGTGATGTGCAGTCAACAGAGTCGATCCTGACCTCCCTGGGGCCCTAAGCAAAATTCTGCTAAGGGGCCCTCCTACTGTACCTCGCTCATTTTAAAAAAAGTTTGCTCCATCTCTCGGTCAAAGAGTAAAACAATACAGAATTGAATGATGTATAAACAAATCTTTATTGAATGGTATATTTTAAATAGAATTTTGAGTTGAATATTAGCAATAGCCCCACTTAAACTGCCTCCCTCAGATTCCTCTTTATCCATTTTCAAATATAAAATACTATTTATAATATGATTTACCGTAATCATACATAGTGATACCGTATCACTGTGTTTTATAGTATGCATGAGAGCAACACTTGATCCCTGATGGTTATTATTTACTGAGGGATGTGCGTTCATATTGACCTGGCATTATGCCCACTCCAATGTAAATCCATTGGTTTCCATATTGCATTAACGTTGTTGTAACCTTGATTGAGAGACTATAAACATTGTCATTAGGAGCGCTATTACGCTACATTTTTGTACTGGTCCACACACAGATGTGGCTGCTGGAAAGCGCGGGTGTCATTTCGTGCACGATATTGCACGCGCATATGAACGCATGTTCACGCGTGGCGCGGTTATTGAGCTGCCGTTTATAAACACTGTTGCCCTTGGGCGTTTATTCAGGCGAATGTTCACGCAATGAATTGTTGTGTGATGTTCAGACAGGCCAAGAGATGCACTGTCAGCACTGCACAGCTAATTTAGCTAGTCAGATAGAGACTAGAGACAGAATCACGTCAACTTAACTTTACTGTTATTTGCTGTTGCTGACATCAAACTTGAAAAGAACACAAGTTTACCTGATTGCTGTTCTCGCATTTCACTCTCATGTTGTTTCTTTTTTCTCTTTTCATGGCCAGATAGATAGCTCCGCTTCATATTGTCATCTACACAGTAAACATTAACACGCGCTGTAAAATGAGGCAGGGGGAGGCGGGGCCTTGCGTAATTTGCGGGGCCCTACGCAACTTGCGTAGTGAGCGTACAGGGCCGATCGGCTCTGGCAGTCAAGTTCGAGTGTATGCACTGTTTAAACGAGTGTTCTCAACTTCTCACTGATACTTTTGTGATTTGCGGACTGTAAATAGGATGTATTTTTCAGTTTTTTTGAGTATATTAATTATGTCGCTTTGTAGAAGCCAACGTTCTGTTTTCCTATTTGAGCTTAGACAAAAATTTATCAAGAGTAACTCCTCCTAGAGCTTTCAAGCCACATGAACCAAATTCGGATATATTGTAGACCCTGGTCTGAAGTTTGTTGCTATTACTTTTCTAAGCGATCCGAGTACCAGTACTTCCGGTACCGGGTCTCAAAGTGGGCTTTTTTCCCATAGACTCCCATTATAAACTTTGGAGGTTTATAACTCGGCAAGCTTTCGAACTTTCTACACCAAACTCGGCCAGCTCCTTTAGGGTGATACTCTGAACAAACTTTTAAATTGGTGTACCGACTGGCCTTTCGGTTGTGCCGAAGCCCCGCCCCCAAATTATGCAAAATCAAAAAACTTTTTACAACATGGACATGTGACATAAACACTCAAAACACTCAAAACAATGAGGGGAACTTCCTCAAGGGTATTCTGATGACGTCACGTGACAACAAAAAACATTAGCACAACATGGACATGTGGCATATAAAAACACTCAGCCCAAGGAGGGGATAAGCGTCGCAGGTTTTCAGTAGACATCACATGCTCATCTCCACTTGCCTCCAAATGTTTTGGCACCCTAGCGCTCCACTAGATTTCACAAGTTGTATGTCCACTTGCCTCCAAAAAGCACCGGCCTTTGCGAATACTTGCCTTGTCAAAGCCAACATCAAAGTTTGTTGCCACGAACTTTACAAATCTAGTTTTATTTCTGATTTGAACAGAAACATGAGACACAAGGCAACCAAAACAGTTTTAAAAACCTTTGTAACTTAAGTTGTCAGTCGGAGTCTGTTGGGCCCCAGCTTTTGAGTTGTGTTGGTTAAAATAAAATACTCTTCAGAACAGGTTAATCATTTGTGAATGTGTCTCCTAAATCAGAAATTGAAAACCAGACACGTTTAACATTTGCTTTCAACAAAAATCATTCAACAAGTGTATTTTGTCAGGTAATTATGACATTTAACCAATGTTTGAGATGTGAAACACTTTTTTTTACTGAAATGTTTATCAGTAATAATCTCAGTAATAATGTGTTATTTAAAAAAAAAGACTACAATTTTTTGACTAAAACTAAAAAGACTAAAAATTAAAAGACTTTTAGTCGACTAAAACTTGACTAAGATACCTTGAGTTTTCTTTTGACTAAAACTAGACTAAAATGACGAGACTTTTAGTCGACTAAAAATTGACTCTAATTGATGCAATCAGATCAACGTGAATTAGAATCTCAAAGCCATAAACAAATAATGACCATACACATTATTAACATGGTGTTTTTAGTAAAATGCTTCATCAGCGTACAAACACCTAAACAAATTACTGTGCTAAGATTAGCAGCGAAGTCTAATAGTAAGCTAGCTAACAGCGTGCAATCTCATGATTAGAAACCAATTAAGCTAGCAATTTAAGTTTGAATTAGCACACATCTCTGTAGGCATCTTTATTTTCTCTGTAGTCTAAACTGCTGGTGTTTTTTTTTCTTCTTCCATTTAACAGTGTCTCATTGGTGCAGACACGAGGTCCAGCGTCAGTCAGAGCATATGCATGCGATGTCTATAAATCCCTGGCCCCGTTAATGCTCTACGCTGCCATCCTGGTGGTCGTTGTTTTGTATGCGCTCACAGATCAGCTCCACGACTTTGTGTGCAGGATCTTCTTTCCACAGTACCACTACCCATACACTGCGCCTTTTGCCCTCATACAGGTACAGTTACGTTTACTCATCTTAGATCTACACGGAAAATTCACAGTATATTCTGTACTGTAGACCTGTACTCAGAATTCGTTCTCTGCATTTAACCCATCCAAAGTGCACACACACACCATGAACACTCACCTGGAGCAGTGGGCAGCCATTTATGCTGCGGCACCCGGGGAGCAGTTGGGGGGGTCGGTGCCTTGCTCAAGGGCACCTCAGTCGTGGTATTGCCGGCCCGAGACTCGAACCCACAACCTTAGGGTTAGGAGTCAAACTCTCTAAACATTAGGCCATGACTTCCCCCATATAATATAACTGATGATTTGACACTGATATCGATACTGCATGTGATGAAACATGTCTAATCCAAGTTGATGGATGATCTTTGTTGAAAATTATATGGAAGCAGTGACCAATCTCCTGACTTATTATTTTAAATGATGACTTTATGATCAGACATCTATATCAGAGGAGCAACTGAAATCCATCCGATCCATACAGCTTAATTTTAGTTGTGCATCATTCATTCATCTTCTACCGTTTATCCGAACTACCTCGGGTCACGGTGAGCCTGTGCCTATCTCAGGCGTCATTGGGCATCAAGGCAGGATACACCCTGGACGGAGTGCCAACCCATCGCAGGGCACACACACACACACACACACACTCATTCATTCACTCACTCACGCAATCACACACTAGGGACAATTTTCCAGAGATGCCAATCAGCCTACCATGTATGTCTTTGGACCGGGGAGGAAACCGGAGTAGCCGGAGGAAACCCCCGAGGCACGGGGAGAACATGCAAACTCCACACACACAAGGCGGAGGCGGGACTCGAACCCCGACCCTGGAGGTTTGAGGCGAACATGCTAACCACTAAGCCACCGTGCCCCCCTGTTGTGCATCATTTTCATACAAAATTTTCTCCATAGCTTATCTGTAAGTGCCCAGAGGTACCTAAAAGTTCTAACTCAGCTCCTTCCTGCATGGGAATCACATATTCAGTATGATTCAGGCTTTTGGTCTCATCACAGTGCTGAAAAAGCACTGGTTAAAATAGTAAATGATTAATAAATGTTCAGGGCTTGTGATGAGAATCGTGATTGTGTTACTTGAGCTCACTTCACGGGTTATTACCTTTTTATTAACAAGATCGAATAAATTACAGTGTGTATGCATACAATTTGTATGTAAATTACATACAAATTAATTTTTGTGTCTGAAAATCACATACTGTATAAAAACTATTAGAACTAAGAAAACTAAAATATTAACACTTAACATGCACTAATTATATTATATGAATAAAAAAGAAAACCCCAAACAATCTGACAATAAGGTAAAAACAATAACTACAAGGAATCCAAATTTCCATTGTGAAATATACAAACAATAATCTTGTACGTGGGGGGAGGGGGCATGGTGGCTTAGTGGTTAGCACGTTTGCCTCACACCTCCAGGGTTGGGGGTTCGATTCCCACCTCCGCCTTGTATGTGTGGAGTTTGCATGTTCTCCCCGTGCCTCGGGGTTTCCTCCGGGTACTCTGGTTTCCTCCCCAGGTCCAAAGACATGCATGGTAGGTTGATTGGCATCTCTGGAAAATTGTCCGTAGTGTGTGAGTGCGTGAGTGAATGAATGAGTGTGTGTGTGTGTGTGCCCTGCGATGGGTTGGCACTCCGTCCAGATTGTATCCTGCCTTGATGCCCAATGACACCTGAGATAGGCACAGGCTCCCCGTGACCCGAGAATAGTTCGGATAAGTGGTAGAAAATGAGTGAGTGAGTGAGTGAGTGAGTGAGTGAGAGAGAGTAATCTTGTACGTGTTTGTGTGTTGCTGCTCTTCTGTGCTAAGATTTTGTACGTCATGTCCTTCTCGTTACTTACACTTCATATCCATGATTGAAGTAGTTTTGATCTTTGAGTAGTTTTGAACCCATTTTCTCAGGTGCTCCTGAACATCCTGGCCTTGCTGGGTCTTCGTTCTCTGGGTCTTGTTCAGCTCAATACGTTCTCTTGGAGACTAGCTGAGCGGCTGATGGTACCTGCTGTTTGTGGTGCTGTACAGTATGTTCTAGCGATGTGGGCGAAGGCGAGTGCACACTCTGGATTGTACCCTCTCACCGGGCGGCTCCTCCCGCTCTTCACCCTGGCATTTGGTCACCTGCTAGGAGTCAGAAAGCCTAAATCCGCCCATTTCACCTGCTTACTCACGGCGATCACTTTCACCTCTATCGGAATTACAGGTAGGACGACTTCGATTCCGAGCATGAACCAGGTTCGGGTAAGGGTGGGATAACGGGGCTCATCGGTTTGCGTCAAGATCTCAATACATCCTGGGTAATTTCTCTTTGTTATATACAGAAGTACCATATCGTCGCTGTCGGGTGGAATCCTCGTATCTCCAAAACCGTTACTTTTCAGGAAATTTAAAAAAACGCCGTACCTTATCTGCAGTGCACAGGGTTTAGTCCGCGTTCCAGTGGATTGTCTTGCGCTAAATTCCTGTCCTCAGACGAGCACCAGAACTAGCAGGGGTCAAGATTTTTTTTTCTTTGAGCCCAGTGTTTTGAAGACATTTACCTCAGAAGACGTGTTGATTCGTTGCGACTCTTCTTGAGGAGAAATATGCCGTGAATCTCTCCCACGGAGTGAGGAAGAGGTGGACAGTTGAAGTGTCCAATGGAGTTATGAGATTTGCGCTCAAGCTATTTTCAAGACTTTAGATTGGTTAATAACTTGTAAAAATAACAGACCCACGTGGGGACTGACCAATAGCATCGATATGTGAAAAAATATGAAATTGACAAAATTTGGACATACGAGGTTTCCGCCCGACAGCGACGATATTAATAAAATATATATGTGTGTTTGTCGCCAGCGTACGACGGCGTTTACAACATGGAGCTGCTGGAATATATATACTCTCCTCTCAGTCTGGTCCTTCACAGTCTCTCTCTGGCCTGGCTGTCTAAAGTCGCCCAGATCGAGCAAAGAAATGCTACAACTTCTGACCTCTATTACACCCTGACAGTGACCCAAAGTGCGTTGCTGTTACTGCTGTGTGTAATGCATCCGGACACTCCAAAAGCGATCGCTCATGGCAGTTGGCACACTCTGCTCTTCCTGGGATACATGTTAGCCGTGCTGCTCCTCGGCTCTGTACAGATTTTTCTAGTGGGCATGACGGCACTTAGGTACTCGCCGCTATCCGCGGCTCTTCTACACTCCGCCAGAGGACTCGCAACACCTCTTATTAACTTATTGTAGCACAAAGACAACAACCAGAGAAGACGGTCAATAAGTCATCATTAATTTCCCCTTCGCTAAATCCTAGTTGGGGGGCACGGTGGCTTAGTGGTTAGCACGTTCGCCTCACACCTCCAGGGTTGGGGGTTTGATTCCCGCCTCCGCCTTGTGTGTGTGGAGTTTGCATGTTCTCCCCGTGCCTCGGGGGTTTCCTCCGGGTACTCCGGTTTCCTCCCCCGGTCCAAATACATGCATGGTAGGTTGATTGGCATCTCTGGAAAATTGTCCGTAGTGTGTGATTGCGTGAGTGAATGAGTGTGTGTGTGTGTGCCCTGTGATGGGTTGGCACTCCGGCCAGGGTGTATCCTGCCTTGATGCCCGATGACGCCTGAGATGAGGCTCCCCGTGACCCGAGGTAGTTCAGATAAGCGGTGGAAGATGAATGAATGAATGAATGAATGAATAAATCCTAGTTATCGGCTAGTTACATTAGCTAAACGATGTGTTGGAAGAAAAATGCACCACCATCACCATACAGAAGAGCGGACAGATGAACATCACGTGTTAAACAGGCAGGAGTCAATGTTTAGCTGAGGTAAAGAAACATCAATAAAATGTGATGTGTAACCTAACAAACCTGTGAATGTGTCACTGGTTTCGCTTGGGGTAAATAATCAGACAAGATAAAATCGCAAATGATTGACACGTGTGTGCGGAATTCCTGTTCATGTCGTTAATACAACACTACCAGCATGTCTAAAATCCTCAGAAAGTGCAAAAAAAAACAACATGGTCCTGTTTTTAAATTTCCAAATGATACAGATCGACTCTGGACTGTTGAACAAGTGCTTTATTTGACATCAGGTACAAAAATACACACTTGGTTATATCATGGAGTAGCGCACTACAAATATATTGCCCATATTTACAATTTCCTGTAAAGAGATCAGATGCGATTTTGTATATAAGTGCTTATTCGGGCTGGTTGAGGTTGAGGCCTCAGGAGGGATCAGAGTTAGGGGGCAAACGCAAGCCGAGGCTGTGCAGCAGATTGGAAGCGGGTCCGGCGAGACCGGCCTGAGAAGACAGTGACTCCAGCAAATTGGTTACCAGGTTGATGTCCACGTCTAAGGGCTGGAGATCGTCTTCGGTCTGCGCGGAGCTTCCTGCTGTGTCTGCGCTTGTGTCGCCGCCCTGCTGGACACAGCAGATAAAGACGTTCTGAAGTTTGCAGAAACGCTGAAAATGCATCAAGTTACAAACAAAACTTGCTTCATTTTTATTAGGTTGAGTTCTCACTTGTTTTGTGGTTGTTCCTCGACACAAAAAGTAAAATATGTTGCATAAAAATAAAATCCGGTCTCTGTCTGTCTGTCTGTCCATGTCTCAGTTTCTGTGCCTTCGTTTGTCTCTAACTGTCTATCATACCATCTCTTGTCTCCTACTCCCAGTCTGTCTGCCTCAGTCTGTGTGTCTGTCTCGGCCCGTCTCCATTTTTGTCTTGCTCCCTCTGCCTGATTCTCTGTCTGTCTGTCTGTCTGTCTGTCTGTCTGTCTGTCTGACTCTCTGTCTGTCTGTCTGTCTGACTCTCTGTCTGTCTGTCTGTCTGACTCTCTGTCTGTCTGTCTGTCTGACTCTCTGTCTGTCTGTCTGTCTGACTCTCTGTCTGTCTGACTCTCTGTCTGTCTGTCTGACTGTCTGTCTGTCTGTCTGTCTGACTGTCTGTCTGTTTGTCTGTATGTCTGTTTGTCTGACTTTCTGTCTGTCTGTCTGACTCTCTGTCTGACTCTCTGTCTGTCTGTCTGTCTGACTGTCTGTCTGTCTGTCTGACTCTCTGTCTGTCTGTCTGTCTGACTCTCTGTCTGTCTGTCTGTCTGACTCTCTGTCTGTCTGTCTGTCTGACTCTCTGTCTGTCTGTTTGTCTGTCTGCCTGACTCTCTGTCTGTCTGTCTGACTCTCTGTCTGCCTGACTCTCTGTCTGTCTGACTCTCTGTCTGTCTGTCTGACTCTCTGTCTGTCTGTCTGCCTGACTCTGTCTGTCTGTCTGCCTGACTCTGTCTGTCTGTCTGTCTGACTCTCTGTCTGTCTGTCTGACTCTCTGTCTGTCTGTCTGTCTGTCTGTCTGTCTGTCTGTCTGTCTGTTTGTCTGTGTCTCTGATCCAGTCCCATTCTGTCTGTCTGCCCTGTGTGTTTGTCTCCCTCTCTCTTTCTGTTGATCATCTTTATCTCCATCTGTCTGCCTTTATCTCTGTCTCTCTAGCTCCATGTTATTCTCCATCTGTCTATGTGCTTGTCTCGGTCAGTCTGTCTGTCTCTTCTGTCTTCGCTCCTGTCTATCTCTCTCTCACTCTTGCCATCTTTCCTCCATTGTTTCCTGTCTTTCAGTTTCACTCACTGTATCTGTGTCTCCATGTCTAAGTCTGTTTTCTCATTCTGTCTGTCTCGATCTCTTCCCGTCTCCCTCTTTTGTCTTTGCTCCTGTCTGTCTGTCTGTCTGTCTCTGTAGATCTCCGTCCCACGTTAAGTTTATTGTAGACGAGCTGCTGACACTCACTTTGCCGTTGTACGCGAAACTCTGTCCGACGTTGGTGCTTCGAAGCTCCCGGTCCATCTCGTCCATGTATCTCCTCAGATTGTCCAACGTCTCTGTTTGCTCTTCAGATCCTTCTCCCTCTGCTTCATCATCGCCATCATTATCATCATCATCATCTTCATCTTCATCAAAATCATCCGAGTCCAGCTCCTCATCTTTACCACCTGACATTGACGATGATGCAATAATAAATACTTTATGTCTGTTTAGACATTTTACCGTAACAAACGTGTCGCCACGAGTCAGGAACCAGAGACGAAACTCACCGAGCAGTTTGTCCACGGCACCTGTCACGGCGTCGGCATCGAAACTGAACGGCTCCGACAAACACGACCTGAAACCCAAAGAAAAAAAGCACTTCCTTATACACCGGCTTATTAGACCACATTTTACTAAACTGCTAGCTGTAGAAATACATCAAGCTCAAGCACTAAACATTTATATATAAAAAATAAATAATTCTATATCCATTATAATAAATATTTATTACTATAAAGTTATTATTATTATTATTATTATTATTGTTGTACCAGGAGTGGAATTCATATAAAAGCCTTAAAGGTGGGGTCTCCAATTCAGAAAATGAGTCGGAACGACAAACTAAACAAAAACAAAACTAACATGTCACACATGCGCGCTGAACGCTCTCTCCGCCCATATTGACAAGACCCGCCCCTTTCTGCTCATTGGCTAGTTTTGCTTTGGCTAGTTTTGATTTTTGCTTAGTTTGTCGTTCCGAATCATTTTCTGAAGCATTATTTATACAAATATAAATATAAATACAAATTATACAAAATTATTTCTAATTAAAACATTACATTTATGTTAACAAATGTATTAATTAAATAAAAAATTGAAAAAATTAAAATGAAAATGATTTGTGGCGGTTTTAATGTAATCAGAAATAAAATTATATCGCTCGATATTTATAAACAAACGTAAAAAATTTATGTTTTTGATTAAGTTTTAAATTTATTATTTTATAATAATTTTATAATTATTATAAAGAATTATAATTTTAATTTATACATTTTGCCTTCGTTTTTCTTTTGTTTTGTTTTGTTTTTTTTAACAGAAATGGAGCAATAATAAAAAAATTTGAAATAAAAAAATGCTTTTTTAAAACAATCTTAACAAGGATTTTTTTTACAGGCTGTGTGATATTTTTAATGTTGCACTCTGTACTGGTGTAAAAAAATAAATATGGATCTGCTTCCTTTCTGAGTTAATGAATGATGAAGATGAAGATGAAGATGATACCGTGGGAATTCAGCTCCCTCGTGTGACGACATGGCGTTTATGAAGTCCTTCATCCCCTGTGTCACAGCCACTAGAGTAAATCCAGCTTCCTCTTCATCCTGCTGCTTCTCCTCCTCTTCCTCACTTCTTCCTGCTCTACATGTGACTCCTTGACCCTTACTTGACCTTTGACCCCCTCTTTCCTCCAGCAACCTCTCAAGCTCATCTGGGGTGAGGTTTATCCAGTCATCACCTGTATGTAGGGGCACGGAGAGAGAGAGAGAGAGAGAGAGAGAGAGAGAGAGAGAGAGAGAGAGAGAGAGAGAGAGAGAGAGAGAGAGAGAGAGAGAGAGAGAGAGAGAGGGAGAGAGAGAAAGAGAGAGAGAGAGAGAGAGAGAGAGAGAGAGAGAGAGAGCGAAAGAGAGAGGGAGAGAGAGAGAGAGAGAGAGAGAGAGCGAGCAAGAGAGAGGGAGAGAGAGAAAGAGAGAGCAAGAGAGAGAGGGAGAGAGAGAGAGAGAGAGAGAGAGAGAGAGAGAGAGAGAGAGAGAGAGAGAGAGAGAGAGAGAGCAAGAGAGCAAGAGAGAGGGAGAGAGATAGAGCGAGAAAGAGAGAGCAAGAAAGAGAGGGAGAGAGAGAGAGAGGGAGAGAGAGAGAGGGAGAGAGACCAAGAGAGAGGGAGAGAAGGAGAGAGGGAAAGAGAGAGAGAGGGAGAGAGAGGGAGAGAGAGCGTGAGAGAGGAAGAGCAAAAGAGAGCAAGCGAGGTAGAGCGAGAGAGAGAGAGACAGAGAGACAGAGAGAGAGAGAGAGAGAGAGAGAGAGAGAGAGAGAGAGAGAGAGAAACATCTCAAGTATAATATTAAAAGCTTTAGTATAAATACAGATATACACACTGAGGACACTGAGAAGAGGAACATTACTGTCTTCTGGTGGGAGGTGAGCTTCATGTTTCTTCAGTTCGTCTAGACTGTAGGGGGCGCTCTCTAACACCTGCAACACCTCCTCACCTGGACCTTTAACACAACTACCACAAGAAATAATAACAAGAAATAAATAAATAACAGTATTAATAAATAATAATAATAATAATAATAATAATAATAATAACCAGCATTTATCAAGCACTTTAAATTACAATCCATTCAAAAATGGATTTTTTTTGCACATCAAGATTTCTAAAACCAAATAATAATAAAATAACCATAAAATAAATAAGTAGTAATAATGATATGGCAAAATATATAATAATAATAATAATAAATGTATTATTATAATATTTTGTTATTATAAAAAAATAAATAATAAATAAATATGTATATATATTACATAAAATATTAGGAATAAACTGATGCTAATAATATTTTTGAAATTAATATAACTGCTTAAATATATTGTTCAAATTAAAATAATAAAAAAAACCAAAAAAAAAACATATAATTTCTAAAAAAAAATAAATGGCCAAAGACACAACAAATATAAAATGTAAAAATATAAAATATAAAATGGCTCACACGCCTGGTAACCATGGTAACTAAATTACAGTACGGATAACTTGAAAATAAACGGCGGCAAAAAGCCTGATAACGGATTTGAGTCACGTGAACACTCACGTCTGCGAGCTGGAGAGAGACTGCTTAAAGAAACTCTCGGCTGCCTTCATGAGCTCTCTGTAGCGGACCGAACCTTCCAGTTCCTCCTGCACACACAAGCGCTGCTCAGTGAGTGTCGAATAAAGCGGAAAGCTGAACACTTTTATTTCTCGTCTCAATTCACCTTAAAGTAACCGTTCCTCTTCAGGCTTTCCAGGAAACCTTTCCAGAGCGGGTCGGAGATCACGGGAGCCTCAGGGTGCGTCGCCGTGCGGCCACTTTTACTGCACAGGATCTCGAACCCGTGAGCCTACAATCCCAAACGTCGCACTGCTAATTCATCGTTATGTAAATTATTATGAATTCTGATGATATTAAAGTGTTAAGTAAACAAACACTCGCGTCGAGTCATGCCGTAGCATGATCGCTGTGTGATATCCGATAACGTGAGCGGTTGGTTTTTATTGTGTGTCCGCTTTACGCCACATCGTTGTCTTACCAGCTTCATGCCGAGTTGGTGAGCTTTGTATTGAGAGTGTGATGGAGGGGG
>NC_083469.1:3177500-3200000 GCF_030014155.1 Tachysurus vachellii | reverse complement strand
CGTGATGGAGACCGGTCTGGATTTTTCCTGGGTACCTGCAACACACACACGTGCAAAATATAATTCAGTTTCATCCACAGTAATAAGATCCACAATCTACCCCAACCCTCCTGATCCACCCCCATTCCCTCTCCTGATCCTCCTTTACACTGCCTGACACAACCATCTCTCCCGATCTGCCCCAACCCTCCTGATCCACCCTACCTCCTCCTCCTGATCCACCCCAATCCCCTCCTCCTGATCCACCCCAATCCCCTCCTCCTGATCCACCCCAATCCCCTCCTCCTGATCCACCCCAATCCCCTCCTCCTGATCCACCCCACCTCCTCTCCTCCTGATCCACCCCACCTCCTCCTCCTGATCCACCCCACCTCCTCCTCCTGATCCACCCCACCTCCTCCTCCTGATCCACCTCACCTCCTCCTCCTGATCCACCCCTACCCCTACCCTACCCCTCCCCAACGCCTTCTCCTGACCTTCCCCTTCTCCTACTCCAGATCCTACCAAGGTGTTGGGCTACCAATCAGAAGGTTGTGAGTTCAATTCCCACGTCCACCAGGCTGCCACTGCTGGGCCCCTGAGCAAGGCCCTTAACCCTCAATTGTTCAGTTGTATAAAATGAGATAAAATGTAAGTTGCTCTGGATAAGAGCGTTTGCTAGATGTAATGAAACTAAAAATTAAATGTACTCCTCCTCCTAATCCACCCCCTCACCCCGTCCCTCACCCCTGCAGTCGACGATCTAGTGCAGCTCGTATACGGTGATCAGCCAAGCAACGCTCGCCGTGTGCATGCAGCACTTCCAGAGCCTCTGGTATCGACGGCACAGAGTCTCGAGGCCATCCCGCTTCTCCAGCACGCACACGACTGGGCAAAATGTGCAGCTCTCCATGGTACAAGAACACCTGTCAATCAGGTCAATCAGCCAATCAACAAAAAGCAAATACGTACAGAATGGCAGCTGTTATGTTATACAGCTCAAACACAATTAGAACCATGTTACTATACTATACACCGTGTAAGGAATAAAACACACTGTGTCGTGCTGTTATAAGAAAATATCCAACAAACAGTTGTTGTTCAACTACAAGAGCCTGACACAAACATCATGACCTCTGACCCTGTTTTCGCTGCTGTCAGGATCTAGCCACTTGGGCAGGTACTCGGCTGCTTCGATCAGAAGAAACTGTCCATCGTTGTCCTGGACGCTGGCAACCAGTTCACTGAACGTGTGTGTGATGTGTTTGAGCAAATAAACGATGAACCACTCATCATCCACGTTGTCACCATATTCCGTGATACCGCCCAGATGAGCCGGGACGCCCCCTATAGATCAAAACACAAACATACACACATAAACTCACATAAACACACATACACACACACAAACAAATGCACACACACACACAAACATAAACACAAACACACACATACATAAACACAAACACACACATACATAAACACAAACACACACATACATAAACACAAACACACACATAAACACACACATACACACAAACACAAACACACACATACACAAACACAAACACACACATACACACACATACATAAACACAAACACACACATACACACATACACACAAACATAAACACACATACATAAACACAAACACATATACATAAACACAAACACACACACAAACAAACACACACATACATAAACACAAACACACATACATAAACACATACACACATACATACATACACACACACACACACACAGAGATACAGATACAGACACAGACACACAGAGACACACACACACACACACACACACACAGACACACACACACACACACACACACACAGATACAGATACAGACACAGACACACAGACACACAGAGACACACACACGCACACACACACACACACACACACACACACACACACACACACACACACACAGACACTCACCTCACCTTTCTCTGGATGAAAGCTGAGATTAAAAGGTTGCTTCTGCCAAATGTATCGGACCATCAGAGCAGCGACCTCGGCCAAGACACCCTCTAGGAGCCGCAAGAGGAACCGCTTCTTCTCCTCAACATCCAGAGGGTCCGAATGGAGCAAAAAGAGTCGGTACTGAACCGCGTCCTCTGCCACAGTGGGTCTGTTCAGGAAATCCATGTTTATCATTCACCTGGAGTGTTAACGCGATTTTAACAGCTTCACTCCACTGTTTTAATCATCATCTATCTTTATTCGCATTAGTTTATCTGCAGAAACACGTGCATGTGTTTTCGTAACGTTATCATACTGGACAGCAAAATACTTCCGGGTTTAATTTTAAAATAAAAGTCCTCGGTCAACGATCTCATACGCAAGGTATCATTATATATAGACTTTTCTATTTGTTTATTTTTTTATTATGCACATATTTATAAACACACCTTCATAAGTCCTAAGACAAACCGACATAGTTTTTTTTTATAAATATTTAATATATATCTATAGTTTTTTTTTTAATTTGCTAACTGTTCATTTGTCAAATCGCAAACGTTTGGAAGTATTCCAATATTTTGATAATCCTAATAATCGGATTAATATCGAGTTAGTCATTTAGCGAATTATTTACATGTTCTAATAAAAAAACAAATACTTGTATCCGCAATTATTTTCTAATGTCAAGAAACCTGTTAGTAGTTGTTTAGCTCTTATTTTGAAACCGAGCTATTCTGTCGTACTGCGCATACCCGACACTTGCACGCATGCGCAGTACCCGTATCATCTCTAACAGCGCCGCTGATAATGAGCAACAGCGACGGTTCGGTTCGGTTTTACTGCACCGCGGGCGCCGGTATGGAATCGTTTCTGCTGGACGAAGTGAAGCACAAACTGAACGCTACAGAGGTGAAGCACCTCACATTTTATCAGCATTAAGGATTTTCAGCAAGAAGAGACTATAAAACCTGGATAATTGTGTGTAGGACAAACAACAGCGATCAGTGATTGGTCATCAGGAACAAAACAGATCAGTGATTAATTACTGAGTACAACAATGACATCAGGAACGATGGGGATCAGTAATCGATCCTCAGGAACGATGGGGATCAGTGATCGATCCTCAAGAAAAAGGGCACTTAGTGATGGATCCTCAGGAACAAGGGCACTTAGTGATGGATCCTCAGGAACGATAGGGATCAGTGATCGATCCTCAGGAACAAGGGCGATTAGTGATCGATCCTCAGGAACAAGGGCACTTAGTGATCGAGCCTCATGAACAAGGGCACTTAGTGATCGATCCTCAGGAACGATGGGGATCAGTGATCGAGCCTCATGAACAAGGTCGATTAGTGATCGATCCTCAGGAACAAGGGCGATTAGTGATCGATCCTCAGGAACAAGGGCACTTAGTGATCGAGCCTCATGAACAAGGGCACTTAGTGATCGATCCTCAGGAACGATGGGGATCAGTGATCGAGCCTCATGAACAAGGTCGATTAGTGATCGATCCTCAGGAACAAGGGCGATTAGTGATCGATCCTCAAGAACAAGGGCAATTAGTGATCGATCCTCAAGAACAAGGGCAATTAGTGATCGATCCTCAGGAACGATGGGGATCAGTGACCGATCCTCTGGAATGATGGGGATCAGTGATCGATCCTCTGGAATGATGGGGATCAGTGATCGATCCTCAGGAACAAGGGCAATTAGTGATCGATCCTCAGGAACAAGGTCAATTAGTGATCGATCCTCAGGAACAAGGGCATTTAGTGATCGATCCTTAGGAACAAAGGCACTTAGTGATTGATTTGTGGTGTGTGTGTGTGTGTGTGTGTGTGTGTGTGTGTGTGTGAGATAGACGGAACACATCCCCGGAAGAGTGTTTTTTCGCTGCCACTCAAATCTACATGATGTGTTGCAACTCAAATCGGCAGAGAGGCTCTTCCTGCTTCTGCGTAAAGCTCCGCCCACTTCCTTACCCACAAATCCAGGTGTGCAGCTCACATCACACACCTTTACTTAAAGGTACGACACATAAAGGTGTAGTTAGGAACATATTTACACAAACCTGGCTTTTTCTGAGTATCTTTTCTGTTCTTTTATTAGCAAAAGCAGCAAGTGTGATACAGCAGAGGATTGTGGGAAATCCAGAGGAGTGGAGTGGCACAGTGTCCACCTGGACCCTGCTGCAGGCGGAGTTAAACGGCTCAGGGGGGCGGGGCCAGAAGAGGAAGCGAGAGGAGGAAGAGGAGAGTTTAAATCATCCTACGTTTAGAGTGAGCTGCCGCTGTAGTGGAATCATCGCTCGCTCTTATAACTCCCAGGTGTGTGTGTGTGTGTGTGTGTGTGTGTGTGTGTGTGTGTGTGTGTGTGTGTGTGTGTGTGTGTGTGTGTGTGTGTGTGTGTTTTTATAAAGTTCTTGCTACAAAATACTGTGTGTGGCACCTGTGTGTGTGTGTTTTTATAAGGTTCTTGCTACAAAATACTGTGTGTGTGTGTGTTTTATAAAGTTCTTGCTACAAAATACTGTGTGTGGGGCACCTGTGTGTGTGTTTGTTTTTATAAAGTTCTTGCTACAAAATACTGTGTGTGTGTGTATATGTGTATCATAGACCCTGAATCGTATCATTGGGATGGCCATCAATCGACAGCTTGGATGGAAAGCTGACCTTCGTGATCCAACTGTTGAGGCACACACACACATACACACACACACACACACACACACACACAGTCATAAAGATCTCTTTACACTACTGCTATGTATTTGCTGGCTCTGAATGTGATGGGTTATATGCTTTGTGTGTGTGTGTGTGTGTGTGTGTTTATACAGGTGAATGTGTATTTAAGTGATGATCACTGTGTAGTTGGCATTCCTCTGTTGAGGTACATTTAATAATATTCTCTCTATTAAAGGCATTTGCTCTTTCATCTATCTTGCTGAGTGTGTGTGTGTGTGTGTGTGTGTGTGTGTGTGTGTGTGTTTAGGCAGCCTCTAGCCAGTCGCACTTATCTGAAGCACACCGGACTCAGGTCCACTATAGCCTGGGCCATGGCGTCTCTCTGTAATCTTCAGGTACAGTGCCGTTATCTCTTCACCACACACACACAGCAAACATACTTTTAACTTATATTTTGTAAACTATTCAAACCTCAGGGGAATTTTCTCATAAGTCTGTTTGAGAATGGTCAGAGTGGGCGTGGCCTTATATTCTAATGAGGGTGCATGATTGACAACCCTCTGAGAGATCCCTAGATTGATAACCTTGTTTATCAAGCTGGATACGAACCGATTTATTCTAAAATAATAATAATAAATTATTATTGTTATTGTATTCAATTATTCAATATTTATATTGGTGTAGAGTCGAAATAATCGTAAACTTTAACTCATTTCGTCCTCACAGCTGTCTGTGCACTTGACCTTATATGGCATTTTATGGGCGTCACTATATGCAAATGAGTACAGAAAAAAGTTCTCCATTAAAGTGCAGAAATAATTTCTCTCTCTTGTGTCTCTCTGCCTGTGTCTGTCTGTGCTTATCTCTCTGTCTGTGTCTCTGTCAGTCTGTCTCTCTCTCTGTCTGCGTCTCTGTGCCTCTGACTGTCTGTCTGTCTGTCTCTATCTGTCTGTGTCTCTGTCTGTCTGTGTCTCTGTCTGTCTGTCTCTGTTTGTCTGTCTCTCTCTCTGTCTGCATCTCTGTGCCTCTGACTGTCTGTCTGTTTCTCTGTCTCTCTCTGACTGTGTGTGTCTCTCTGTGTCTCTCTGCCTGTGTCTGTCTGCTTATCTCTCTGTCTGTGTCTCTGTCAGTCTGTCTCTCTCTCTGTCTGCGTCTCTGTGCCTCTGACTGTCTGTCTGTCTGTCTGTCTGTCTCTATCTGTCTGTGTCTCTGTCTGTCTGTGTCTCTGTCTGTCTGTCTCTCTGTTTGTCTGTCTCTCTCTCTGTCTGCATCTCTGTGCCTCTGACTGTCTGTCTGTTTCTCTGTCTCTCTCTGACTGTGTGTGTCTCTCTGTGTCTCTCTGCCTGTGTCTGTCTGTGCTTATCTCTCTGTCTGTGTCTCTCTGTATGTGTCTCTCTCTCTCTGTGTCTCTCTGCCTGTGTCTGTCTGTGCTTATCTCTCTGTCTGTGTCTCTGTCTGTCTGTCTGTCTGCGTCTCTGTCTCTGTGCCTCTGACTGTCTGTCTGTCTCTATCTGTCTCTTTCTCTGTCTGTGTCTCTGCCTGTCTCTCTCTCTCTCTGTCTGCGTCTCTGTGCCTCTGACTGTCTGTCTGTCTCTCTCTCTCTGTCTGTGTCTCTCTGTATGTGTGTCTCTCTCTCTGTGTCTCTCTGCCTGTGTCTGTCTGTGCTTATCTCTCTGTCTGTGTCTCTGTCTGTCTGTCTCTGTCTCTGTCTGCGTCTCTGTCTATGTGCCTCTCTGACTGTCTGTCTGTCTCTATCTGTGTCTTTCTCTCTCATATATTAAGTAATATTAAGTATAAAGTATATTCAGTTCTCTCTCTTTCTTTCTCTCTCTGTATCTCTCTCTCACTCTCTCTCTCTCTCTCACTCTGTATCTCTCTCTCGCTCACTCACTCTCGCTCACACTCTCTCTCTCTCTCTCTCTCTCTCTCTCTCTCTCTCTCTCTCTCTCTCACTCACAGGAGGCTTCGATAGTTTTAGACCCCATGTGTGGAGTTGGCACCATATTGCTGGAGGCAGCGCAGGAGAGTCCGGTCTGTACCCACACACACACACACACACACACGTCAGTGCTAAGTGTATGTGTTGGATCACTGCAAGTTAATTAAATTGTGTGTGTGTGTGTAGAGTGGTGTGTTTATAGGGATGGACAGTGAGGAAGCTCAGTTACACAAAGCTGTACAGAATGTACAAGCCGCTGGTCAGGAGGAGAGAGTTCTGTTACTCCAGGCCTCCTGCATGGGTACTTACACTTCTTTATTATGATCTCTCTCTCTCTCTCTCTCTCTCTCTCTCTCTCTCTCTCTCTCTCTCTCTCTCTCAATTTGTCCCACTTTCTATAAAACTCTATACATTCCCCAACTGCAACATCTTTTTATCATTAACCCCTTTGTCCTAATCTGGTTATAATTAAGATGATAAGTCAGTAAGAGATTATAATGTGAGTGAGATGTACAGCTATGAAGCACACTAACGCTTCCAGTCCGTGTCTCTGTACCGTAGCGACGCCGCTGACTGCGGCTTCTGTAGACGTGGTGGTGTGTGACGTTCCCTTCGGCAGGAAGTTCAGCTGCGGCGTCGACATGACGACTGCGCTTCCGCACATTCTAGCTGAGATGGAGAGGTAGATCATTAAAGAAACACACACACACACACACACACACATGTTATTTGTAGTTGATTTACATTTATTTATCTCTATAGAGTTCTCCGTGACGGTGGAACCCTGGTTCTCCTGCTCAGTCTGCAACTTTCAGTCCTGATTAAGAAACTCATAAAATCGGACACGTCGGACCCGCAGTCGCGATCGGACGAAGACCCTCGCGCCACGGAGACGGACGCGGGCAGCCGTGACACGGAAAAATCCACGTTTGGTTCTCTGCTCCTACAGAGCAAACACAGAGTGAGCCTCGGGAGCACCGACGCTCTCATACACACCTACACGAAGAGACACGTGACGTAGCAAGGGTGTGTATGTGTAGAGCACCTTCAGTACGTTCACCTACAGCTCTCTGAAAAAAAGTTTTTTCACTTTGGTGCTTTTGAAAAAGTCACAGATTCCCCTTGGCTATGCTTCATGGAACCCTGGGCGTCCCTGGAGAACCACGCGGAGAACCAATGCGCTGGTGTACATATTTTTTACCTTTTAAAAATTCATGAATGAAACAAAATTGTTGTTTCGAGACTTGAAAAAAAAGGACCTAGATTTTGTTCATTGCAACATGTAGGGTGTCAAAACTTATTCCTTACCCCGTGTGCTGCCCTTATAAAGGACGTACGACGCTACGATCATGGTTGACTCATCTGTATGGATTGACTTCAAATAAAAGATATGTGATATGAAATGTTTTCATGTCTATTGTCTATTTTCTTACATTCGTCCTGAATTAAAAAAACAGTCATCGTCACAGCCGTGACTCGAACAAACACGAGCCGTTATCGCCGAGACCACGAGATCCGGAGCTTAACGGCGCTCGTCTGTTTCTGATTATGACCAGAAGGCCAAAGAAGAATAGATGCAGAGATTTTTGGCTTTAAAGAAGCTCTCACTGGAAATCTGCAGGGTTTTTTTTTTTTTTCAGCGTAGTTTCAGACGCCGTCCAACGACGACGACAGCCGGAGAAGTGTGAGGATTAAAAATAGCACCTGGCTCAATGTGGCTGCTCTCCTAACGGTGCGAGACGAAGGAAGCGCGTGGTGATTTTCCCGTGTAAAAACATTAGAGATATTTATTTAAATAAAATATCAGATCGAAACCAGGGGGGCACGGTGGCTTAGTGGTTAGCACGTTCGCCTCACACCTCCAGGGTCGGGGTTCGATTCCCGCCTCCGCCTTGTGTGTGTGGAGTTTGCATGTTCTCCCCGTGCCTCGGGGGTTTCCTCCGGGTACTCCGGTTTCCTCCCCCGGTCCAAAGACATGCATGGTAGGTTGATTGGCATCTCTGGAAAATTGTCCGTAGTGTGTGATTGTGTGAGTGAATGAGAGTGTGTGTGTGTGCCCTGTGATGGGTTGGCACTCCGTCCAGGGTGTATCCTGCCTTGATGCCCGATGACGCCTGAGATGGGCACAGGCTCCCCGTGACCCGAGGTAGTTCGGATAAGCGGTAGAAGATGAATGAATGAATGAATGAATGAATCAGATCGAAACCAATCTTCAAACATGAATGTTCGATTTGATCTGGAGCAAATCTGTGCTCTGATCCATGGTGCTACTGAATTCTTGATTCTGACAGTAGCGGTAATGTGTTTGCGTTTCCGTAGTAACGACTCACAGAGAAAATCGTGTCTGTATGACGGACGCTCGACGTAAACAGATAAAAAAAAGAACAGTGTAACTGTGTATTTATTTAACATTTATGGCCTTAATCAGAGCGACTTACATTTATACCGTTTATACCGCTGAGCAACTGAGGGTTAAGGGCCTTGCTCAGGGGCCCAGCAGTGGTGGACCCTGGGATTTAAACGCCCAACCTTCCAATTGATAGACCATCACCTTAACCACTATTTATAGGAGTGCATAACAGTGCATAACAGAGTGCATTATAGGAGTGCGTAAGTGGTAGCTCAGTGGTTAAGGTGTTGGGCTACTGATCGGAAGGTCATGGGTTCGAACCCCAGGTCCACCAAGCTGCCACTGCTGGGCCCCTGAGCAAGGCCCTTAACCCTCAGTTGCTTATTGTAAGTCACGCTGGGTAAGGGTGTCTGCTAAATGCCGTAAATGTAACATGGAGAGATTCTGGTGAGGGGAAAAACTTACATGAAAACATCCAAGCTCAACTAAATCACCCCAAACTGTGTGGGGTAATATGTTCTGGACTGATTCCAAAGAATTAACAGTAACAGTTTCTTCCCACAAGCCATCAGACTTCTCAATAACTGAACTGAACTGTACTGAGCACAACATACACAAATCATCTGTATGGACTGCATAGACCCTCACAAAACACACACACTTCCAGTACACATCAAACTGTTTACATGATGTTTTGCACACTTTTCAGCCGTTTTTGCCCAAACTGTCCAACATTTCAGCCGTTTTTGCACATAGTGTACAATATCTCAGTCATTTCGCGCATTCATTCATTTTCTACCGCTTATCCGAACTACCTCGGGTCACGGGGAGCCTGTGCCTATCTCGGGCGTCATTGGGCATCAAGGCAGGATACACCCTGGACGGAGTGCCAACCCATCACAGGGCACACACACACACTCTCATTCACTCACACAATCACACACTACGGACAATTTTCCAGAGATGCCAATCAACCTACCATGCATGTCTTTGGACCGGGGGAGGAAACCGGAGTACCCGGAGGAAACCCCCGAGGCACGGGGAGAACATGCAAACTCCACACACACAAGGTGGAGGCGGGAATCGAAGCCCCAACCCTGGAGGTGTGAGGCGAACGTGCTAACCACTAAGCCACCGGATTTTTTTTTTTTTTTAGGATTTTTTTCCCCATCACAAAAACCCTATATTTTCACAGGGTGTGTAAACTTTTATACACATTGTAAGCTCTGAGTGTGTGTGTGTGTGTGCGTATGTGTGCTTAGGATGTGAAAGAGAATTCTTCTCATTACTGACTGTAATAATTAAGGTATGTTGGCTGGCATGTGAGTCAGTTGTGAGAAACCAGTCCAACAGCTGAACATGTGTGAGTGTGTTTGTGTGTGTGTGTGTGTGTGTGTGTGTGTGTGTTTGTGTGTGTACAGGGTGGGGTTTATAGCCTAAACATTAACTTTTTAAGACCATGATATGTGACATCTGTTAAAGATGTGCACGGTGGCTTAGTGGTTAGCACGTTCGCGTCACACCTCCAGGGTTGGGGGTTCGATTCCCGCCTCCACCTTGTGTGTGTGGAGTTTGTATGTTCTCCCTGTGCCTCGGGGGTTTCCTCCGGGTACTCCGGTTTCCTCCCCCAGTCCAAAGACATGCATGGTAGGTTGATTGGCATCTCTGGAAAATTGTCCGTAGTGTGTGATTGTGTGAGTGAATGAGAGTGTGTGTGTGTGCCCTGCGATGGGTTGGCACTCCGTCCAGGGTGTATCCTGCCTTGATGCCCGATGACGCCTGAGATAGGCACAGGCTCCCCGTGACCCGAGGTAGTTCGGATAAGCGGTAGAAGATGAATGAATGAATGATATCTTAAAGGACAAAATGCTTATGGAGTTACACTGTAAATCTCTGAGCCGAGGTTAACCGTCAACAGCGCTGATGGGGTCGAAGACAGAATGGTGTTAATGATCAGGCTGAGGTATTAACATTCCAGCACTGAACAGCCCAAATTTGGGTCTGCAAAGTGCCAGTCACCTCACTGCCAAATTCCACAAATTCCAAAAATTCCACCTTGGGAAGTCGTGACCTAACGGTTAGAGAGTTTGACTCGTAACCCTAAGGTTGTGGGTTCGAGTCTCGGGGTGCCACGTCCGAGGTGCCCTTGAGTAAGGCACCGACCCCCCCCCCCCCAACTGCTCCCCGGGAGCCGTAGCATTAATGGCTGCCCACTACTCCGGGTGTGTGTGTGCACTTTGAATGGGTTAATTGCAGAGAATGAATTCTGAGTATGGGTCACCACACTTAGCTGTATTTAATGTAAAGTAAAGGGAATAATTGAAATTTATAGCAGCTTTACAGAAGTAACACCCTGAGGAACTCTAGGAATAATATGAATGGGATGTGGTAGCTCAGTGGTTAAGGTGTTGGTCTACTGATGGGAAGGTCATAGGTTTGAATCCCAGGTCCACCAAGCTGCCACTGCTGGGCCCCTGAGCAAGGACCATAACCCTCAATTGCTTAGTTGTATAAATAGAAAAAAAATGTAAGTCACTCTGGTTAAGGGTGTCCGCTAAATACTAGAAGTAGAAATGAATGGAAGACCAAAATCTCACCAAAGATCATGTTTGCTGCTAATGAGCTGCTATTGTAAAGTACGATTCACCCCTGATGGAGGAACACATGCATGTTAAACAGCGTTGTGTTGTTATCCAATAAAGAACATTATTTGTTTCTTTTATTCGTACTTTTATTAAACAGAGTGCAACTTATCAATCCTCCACGTCTCGTTCTTATTCTGACTTCTGACTTCCCGATTCTTGTACATTCTCGTGAGCACTCGTACAACCGTAATACCGTATTTCAGTGTTTCGTTGGATGAACAATCTAAAACAATCCTCAAACAACCGTTAGGTTTTCCAGAAGTGATGAACTAAATGCGGTGGCGTATTAGAGTTCCTGTTCTAGTCTGTTGGTATCTATGTGACTGTGGAAAAGGTACAAAAAGCTCTAAAGGCACTCAGAGCACTTGTAAAACCGGGGACATGTCCCAGGTTCAATAGGAACTGTGTAATCAGTGATACTAGACGGTGTTTAGTAAAGAACCATGTTGTTGGTCTAGAAGACAGGGACAAAGTATAAGTTATACTTATATCCAGAGGTGGGTAGTAATGAATTACATTTAATTCATTACATTTACTTGAGTACATTTTTTTGGGTAACTTGTAGAAGTGGAAAAACGTTACTTTTACTTCGCTACAATCGGTGGCGTTCCTCCGTTACTCAAATGGTAATAAATATGAGATTTAATAAATAATAATTAGTTTATATGACAAGTCTCGCGAGACGTTGGAGAGGCTGCTTCGCGAGTGTGCTGCGCATCTCCCGCTGAAGTTTAGCGTGCCTTTAGTTGGAAGATGATGGCTGAAGCAGAGGAAGACGTTCGCGCTTTATCAAAGGCAGATCACCCGTGGCCTCAAAATAATTCTATGTTTTCACTCCAAGATGTAAAAAATAATAGCTTTATAATGCGATGCATTCTGTGTGCACCAAAACAAACAGACATCGCAGCTTACAAGAATTCCAGCTCCAACCTAAAAAAGCATGTAGAGGTAAGTGTAACTATGGTAACTATGGGCACTTTGACCTTAACGTAATACTACATTTCACACACTGTCTGAATGTTTTCCCTCATATACGCTCTTGTGCAATCCTGTGAACCCTACAAATACGTTCATGAACAAACGTTCATTATAAGCGTCTGCATTTTCATATCCATGTTCCACAAAATAAATTGAATTGCATGCTGTAAGACGTTTTGCATTTATACGCAAATCCTGACATCTCACTTAAGTTTTTTTTGACTAAGTTTTTTTTTTCACTAAAGTGTAGAACATATACAAAATAAAAACGGGATTATATTTTGTTTTATCCCTACCTAAAGAATACATGTACTTACTTATAAAATGGAACAAATGTAAGAATAAAGTAA
The DNA here is from genome assembly GCF_030014155.1 of Tachysurus vachellii. NCBI lineage: Eukaryota > Metazoa > Chordata > Actinopteri > Siluriformes > Bagridae > Tachysurus > Tachysurus vachellii. The sequence continues at coordinate 3,187,094 of NC_083469.1, read as the reverse complement.
ATGAATCTTAAAAGAAAGAGCAGGTTAGCCCAGCACATCATTCATTTACATCATTAAACCATTAATCACATTATATATATATATCTCTCACTCACTCACTCATTTTCTACCGCTTATCTGAACTACCACGGGTCACGAGGAGCCTGTGCCTATCTCAGGCGTCATCGGGCATCAAGGCAGGATACACCCTGGACAGAGTGCCAACCCATCGCAGGGCACACACACGCTCTCATTCACTCACGCAATCACACACTACGGACAATTTTCCAGAGACGCCAATCAACCTACCATGCATGTCTTTGGACCGGGGGAGGAAACTGGAGTACCCGGAGGAAACCCCCGAGGCACGGGGAGAACATGCAAACTCCACACACACAAGGTGGAGGTGGGTACAGATTTTGGATACTCTACCCACCTCTGCTTATATAAAGTATACTGCATTTAAAGGGAACCTGAATCATAGCCTTGTGGACCATCGTGGACATGTTAAGACTCTGAAGAATCTCTTTTAACACTAACAAACTGCTATATGAATGTTAAGTAGGATCTAAACTAGGGCTGGGCGATAAAACGATAACGATATGTATCGCGATAGACACGTGATCGGTCGGAAGAAAACAGAGGTTGCGAAGCAAGTTTGGTTGCATTAACAAAGGCACTCACTCTCTGGTAACCTAGCAACGTAGGGAGTGACACCCTAACAGCCAATCATGTAACAGTATCATGTTTGGTTGCGCCATATCGTTGTCTCATGCTGGTCTGCTGGATTCCTCTTCAATAACCGGCGACTGATAAGCAGAAAATGAGCCGCAGCGAGTGAGGAAATTGTAAATAAAAGAGGAAAAGTCAGCTACTTTTTCATATTTCTGCAGGTTTTATATTTTAAACAATGTTACTGTAGTGTATCAGGGTTGTTTTTTATTTTACAGACGTATCTCAGTCTACCTCAGTTTTATTTATATTTACAAAACACTTTCTTCACCAGAAGGTGAACAGCTAGTGAACTTCCTAGCACTAAACTTGCACTACATTCTCAGGTTTCTCTGTTTATATTTAACGCTTTGCACTATTTTATTACACTTTATTAAGCATTTCTTACATTTTATTTCATTTTGCACCTTAAATCTTAAGAGATAATTGTTAAGTGTTCATTGTGACTTTAGACTTATGTTTACATTATAATTATTAGAGTTTTCCTGCTTGTTGACATTTCTGTCTTAATAACTGAAGGGATTATGATCAGAGGAAGGTTAAGTTTAAAATAAAAATGTTTAAATTTAATATATTTTTCTCCTGGTCCTTATTTTAAATGGGTCAAAAAAAAAAAATCAATAATTATCGATATCGACCGATATGAAACACTGATATCGTGATACAGTTTTCAGCCGTATCGCCCCAGCCGTAGTCTAAACCATGACAGAACTGTCTCTGTCTTTTGTAGGTGTTGTACAATATTCAACATCCGGTACACCCCGTTGACTTCCGGTCCCAAATCTCATTGGATGAAATTTAAGAATTACAAATATTTAGGTAGATATTTATTTGCCTAATTATAATGATTATATATTTTGCGATAGTTTTTTTTTTAATTATTATTATAACATGAATATTTAAGACTTTTAGCTTTTTATTTTGTCGTTATTAACTGAATTCCCAAATCAAATATTATTTGTTTTATATATAATTTTTAATCTTTAAATAGACCGTACCTTCGAGTTCTGATAGATTTGTTAGAAGTCATTTTTCACCAACTAAATGATCTTTATAAAGTTTTATGAACTGCAGCGTAGGTTTGGTTTATTTAGGGGATTTTTAAGGATGAATTTTGCTCAGGCGAGTGAGACAGCTAGCTTGGGGGGGGGGGGGGGGGTTGTGGAGACGTGCAGGGGAAAATGCGCGTTATAGAAGAAAGAGGCGGATCGGTGTGCGCATGCGCAGTGCGTAGTGACGGACATGTTGAGTTCAGTAGCAGTGGAGTCGTCGTGTAGTGTTTCGGTGCGCGTCTCCGCCCGCGGTGTTTGCACCGACAACCCCGGGGTTTGAGCGACAACAAAACAGCCATGAACTCGGGCTTGGATCTGTCACGTCGGAACCCGCAGGAGGATTTCGAGCTGATCCAGAGGATCGGGAGCGGAACCTACGGCGATGTGTATAAGGTGATAACAACAACAACAACAACATCATCATCATCATCACGGTTCCCTGTCGGATTTAACGCCCTGTGTGTCACTCATGTGGAGTAAAATAAACCTCCTGTTTGGATGGTGACATCAGCTACAACTGTCAGAGGAGCTTCTGTGCTTGTTTACAGCGGGATGTGTGTTTGTGTGGCGCACAGGACGCGTCCCAAATGCCTCTGTACATAGTGCACTGGACAGGGAGCCTTCATTTATATCCCCTTACAACAGTGTTTATGTAGGAAGTTGTAGCAGCTGGGAGCTGAATCCAATCCCACCTGGACCCTAGTGCACATGTAGTGCACTACAGCAGGTATCTTATACACTGTAGTGCACTACAGCAGGTATCTTATACACTGTAGTGCACTACAGCAGGTAGTTTATACACTGTAGTGCACTACAGCAGGTAGTTTATACACTGTAGTGCACTACAGCAGGTAGTTTATACACTGTAGTGCACTACAGCAGGTAGTTTATACACTGTAGTGCACTACAGCAGGTAGTTTATACACTATAGTGCACTACAGCAGGTATCTTATACACTGTAGTGCACTACAGCAGGTAGTTTATACACTGTAGTGCACTACAGCAGGTAGTTTATACACTATAGTGCACTACAGCAGGTATCTTATACACTGTAGTGCACTACAGCAGGTATCTTATACACTGTAGTGCACTACAGCAGGTATCTTATACACTGTAGTGCACTACAGCAGGTATCTTATACACTGTAGTGCACTACAGCAGGTAGTTTATACACTATAGTGCACTACAGCAGGTATCTTATGCAATGTAGTGTACTACAGCAGGTATCTTATACACTGTAGTGCACTACAGCAGGTAGTTTATACACTGTAGTGTACTACAGCAGGTAGTTTATACACTATAGTGCACTACAGCAGGTAGTTTATACACTATAGTGCACTACAGCAGGTAGTTTATACACTATAGTGCACTACAGCAGGTATCTTATACAATGTAGTGCACTACAGCAGGTAGTTTATACACTATAGTGCACTACAGCAGGTAGTTTATACACTATAGTGCACTACAGCAGGTATCTTATACACTGTAGTGCACTACAGCAGGTAGTTTATACACTATAGTGCACTACATCAGGTAGTTTATACACTATAGTGCACTACAGCAGGTAGTTTATACACTATAGTGCACTACAGCAGGTATCTTATACAATGTAGTGCACTACAGCAGGTAGTTTATACACTGTAGTGCACTACAGCAGGTAGTTTATACACTGTAGTGCACTACAGCAGGTAGTTTATACACTGTAGTGCACTACAGCAGGTAGTTTATACACTGTAGTGCACTACAGCAGGTAGTTTATACACTATAGTGCACTACAGCAGGTAGTTTATACACTATAGTGCACTACAGCAGGTAGTTTATACACTATAGTGCACTACAGCAGGTATCTTATACAATGTAGTGCACTACAGCAGGTAGTTTATACACTATAGTGCACTACAGCAGGTAGTTTATACACTATAGTGCACTACAGCAGGTATCTTATACACTGTAGTGCACTACAGCAGGTAGTTTATACACTATAGTGCACTACAGCAGGTAGTTTATACACTATAGTGCACTACAGCAGGTAGTTTATACACTATAGTGCACTACAGCAGGTATCTTATACAATGTAGTGCACTACAGCAGGTAGTTTATACACTGTAGTGCACTACAGCAGGTAGTTTATACACTGTAGTGCACTACAGCAGGTAGTTTATACACTGTAGTGCACTACAGCAGGTAGTTTATACACTGTAGTGTACTACAGCAGGTAGTTTATACACTGTAGTGCACTACAGCAGGTAGTTTATACACTGTAGTGCACTACAGCAGGTAGTTTATACACTGTAGTGCACTACAGCAGGTATCTTATGCAATGTCGTGTACTACAGCAGGTAGTTTATACACTGTAGTGCACTACAGCAGGTAGTTTATACACTGTAGTGCACTACAGCAGGTATACACTGTTTTATGATATGTAAGGTGCTTGGTTGAGAAGTAGGGATCCGTGTGAGCTCTTATACCTTGATTTTAATTGTCTGATGCACTAGGCAGAGTGTGTAAGCTGTTGGTTCATCACATTTCAAGTGCATAGTGCACTTATTATTGATGTGCACTGCTGATCTGCTGTATTTGTGCACTAGGTAGGGTTTTAAGTTTAAGTTACCCATATAGTGCATTACATCAGTTGTACACTATGTAGTGCTCATAGATAGAAGGACCCCTTATACTTTAGTTTGACTGTCTAGTGCACTAGGTATGGTGTATAACATTATATCTAGCACACTTGTATATGTAATAGAGAATGATTAGACCCTTATAAATATCTTGGCTGTAAATTGGACTGTCTAGTGCACTAGGTAGAGTGTGTATGTACTAGAGGGTGTGACTGGACCCTTATGCATACGTAGACTTTTTGTGCACTAGGTAGAGTGTGCAAGGTGTTACTTCATCATATCTAGTGTACTTGTATAAGTACACATGTGGAGTGTGATTTAATAGACACGTTGTTCACTATATAGTGCACGTATTTTGGATGTAGGGAAATATTTGACCCTCTGTATATTAATTTAGGTGCCAGACTCACAGCGCACTAGTTAGTGTGTGTAAGGTCCAGTTTAACAATATTTAGTGCAGGAACATTACACGTTAGTTTCAGTCCATTTTTGGTTCTGGGCTGAATCTTAAACAGCTCTTTACTGGACATGTAGTGCATAATCAGGAAGTAAGGAGTGATTGGACCCATTAGACAATAAATCGAATGTCTGTTGGACTTTTATTGCACTAGGCAGGAAGTTTCTTAGACATATAATCCTCTGCACTGTGTATTACTACTACCTAGTATACTTACATTAGTAGTAGGGTGCGATACATTTGTTTGACTTCTTGTTGGAGATTTAAAGAGTTGTGTGTAAAGAGTTATTTTGTCATATTTAGTGCACTTTTGTATGTAGTGTGGAGTTATTGCACTCTTATGCATACTTGGACATTTAGTGCACTTCATATGCAGTGTGTAAGGTGTTTTAGAAGCTCTTTATATTACTATATATATATGTTAAAGGAGGGGTCTCTGTTGTTTGAGAAATGCTTCAGAAAACTGAGTCGGGACGACAAACAAAACAAAAACAAAACTAACGTGTAGCCAATGAGCAGAAAGGGGCGTGTCTTGTCAATATGGGTGGCGAGAGTGTTCAGTGCGCATGTGTGACATTAGCAGAAAGCGGTTTTAACATTGACATGGAGGATAAAAACAAAGAAAGAAAGTGAAGAAAGACTTACGATAAGGTAAGAAGTAGGACGTGTTAATATAGGATCAGCTTTACAGCGCTGGAGAGAACTGAAGGAGCAGGAAGTTGGTCACATATTCACAGATTGGAGTTTCCTGAGTCAATAACTCCTGAGCTAAACGCTGTTACTACACAAATAACACCTCTTTTCTATCGTAGTAATGTAGAGACGCAGCTACAACCGTGTTTTGTGTAGTAACAGTGTTTAGCTCAGGAGTTATTGACTCGGGAAACTCCAATCTGTGAATATGTGACCAACTTTACTTAAGACGCCGAGGCGCTTTTTTCCTTCTCGATAGGTGAGTAACGTTGGTTTTGTTTTGTTACACAGAACTAATATATGTCTTTGTCCTTTACATGATTATGCTTGTGTGTCATTTTTACTTGTTTGTTTATCTGCAATCGTATTGTTCTTCCCTTCAGCTATGATAAAGACACATTTCTTTCCATTAGTTGCCTGGGTTACGTATGTATGTGTGGGCGGAGCTATCGATACAGGGGTGGGACCCATTTGGGTTAGGGGCGTGTTTGTTTTGGTGATTTCAAATATCAACATTGGCTTTCAAACATCGGAGACCCCACCTTTAAAGGAATGATTGGAGCCTTATACATAATTTGACATTTAACACACTAGGTAGGGTGCATAAGGTTTTAAGAACTTAGGGGACCATTCGATTGTGTGTACAGTGATTTCTGGAAATGGCATGCTAGGTTTTTTAGGGCACTAGGTAGGTTTCAGAAGTGGGTATTTCTCATCATGTAGTGCGACTGAAGTTGGACGTCAGTGAGAACAGACATCTACATTTGGACATGGGACTGTGCACTGCATAGGGTGCATTAATAATTGTATAACACTTGTAGTGCACTTATGGCTTGCTGTTTGTTTTTTTAGTGCACCGTGTAGGGTAAGTGATCGATGTCATTTGGAGTTTAGCCACTTTGGACTAGGAAGTAGAGATGCAGCCATTTGACTTGATTTTAGCAGGTGGCTTGCTGTTTGACTTTTAGTGCCTTATATAGGGTGCAGGGGCTTTTATTATGCACCTAGAGTGAAAATACCCTTCGCAGTGCACTTATACCCCTTTTCCACCAAAAAGAACCGGGTGCTGGTTCAGAGCTAGCGCTGGTGCTGGTTCAAAGCTGGTTCCACTGGCGAACCTTCTAAGAACCGATTTGCCTTTCCATCGGTTAGAGAGCATCACAGAGGCGAGTCTGACGTCACTGTATACGTGTCACGTTACACAGCAACTTTAGCAGCGACAAACACAACAACAACAATGTTGGATGTTGCTTTACTGTTAATGCTCATGGCTTTGTGAACCTACATTAACACCCAAACGCGGCGAATCCAACGTGTACGTGCAGCTCCATGTAATCTGTATAAACGGAGGTTGTTATTGAGAAAGTACATAACGTTATTTTATCATTAACACACAAAAAAGTTAGCCTTAGCATGTAGCTACTTACTATCATGTGTGCTGATAATGTATCATATCGCGGTAAAGTAAAAGTGTATTAAACATTAGTATACTTAAGGTACATTATCAAATGCCCTAACAGTAGCCCCGCCCACAGCCCCTGACACAAGTCTAGGTTCTTAAGTCTAGACCAGCAACGTTTTGGTGCTACTTAAGAACCACTTTTCCTGGTTCAGAGCCGGTGCTTTGGCTGTCGAAAAAGAAAGAACTGGTTCTAAATTAGGCTCCGAACCAGCACTCAAACTGCCTCGGTGGAAAAGGAGCATTAGATTGGACGTACAAAGCCATTGGTCCACTTACACGTTAGTTTTGACCGGCTTTTGGATTTTTTTGTGCAATAGGTATTGTATATTATTATACCTAGTGCACTTGTATGTTGATTTAAAAGATCAAATACTTTCTTACTTCCTGTTTATCTGTTCATACGTCATAAAATAAAGTAATAAGCAACCCGAGTCATGACCGAGGGATCCAGTCACTTCCTAATCAGGTTCTGATTCTGATTCTGATTCAGATTAGGAAGTGACTGGATGCTCAGACTTGACTTGGTCGGTTATTACGTTATATTAAGACATGTGAAGTGCAGAGAAATAGGAAGTAAGGAACTATTTGACCTTTTAATACACCTAAATAGGGTGTTATTCTTTCCAATGATATCTAGCGCGCTTGTATAGGAAGCCGAGAGTCGTTTAAGGGATCGCGTTTTGGGTCGTATCTTTACAGTTTTTAGTCCTGAGCTTACTCTGGAGTCTTTTAGTCTTTAGTGCACTAGGTAGGGATCAGAAGCTGGAATTTTATAGGTGCATATGTCATACTCTTGAACACTAGGAAGTAAGGAGTCATTTGGTGTTCATTTAGAGAAGGCTGACCAAGTTTGGGCCAAATGTCCTACACTGAATATTAAACAGTTCCTAATTTCCTACATCATGTGGTGCACTGAATGAAGTCATTTAGGACACAGCCAGAGTGAGTTAGGTGGATGTTTTGAAGTGCACTACAAAACACTTGGGTGTTATTTCATGACGTGTAGTTATTAATAGTTTGTATAAGAACTAAATGGTCATTTGGGATACAGCCAGAGAGCAACACTGATCATTGAAACTTTTCCTAATTACAAATAAACATCATAAACAAATTAATTGTTTAATTGTTTGTTTATTAATTACATATAAAATATATTTCCCCATCGGTTCTTACAGTGATGGGCTTCAGACTCGTCGGTTAAATAGAATGTACTGTAGGTTTACCAAATGATGCCCTACTTCCTACATAGGTGCACTAGATTATACATTCTACATATTGTACTATATGTCCAATGAGGAGGAATTTAAGACGATAAAAATGACCGTGTAAATGTTTTTTTTTTTTTTTAAAACTCTTTCTGGCCAAATACCAAATGATGCCCTACTTCCTATACATATACATTATCTTCTATTTAGTGTACTATATGTCCGGTGAGGACTAATGTAAGACATAGAAAATGAAAAAGTGGCCCCTGTGATGCAAAATCCTATTTATATTCTTTCTGGCCAAATACCAAATGATGCTTTAGTTTCTATTGAAGTACACCAGCTTCTGCAGCCTGTGTAGTGGACTATATGTCCTGCGAGGAGAAATGTTTTGACGAGAAGAGTACAGGGTAATGGTGAAAGATGTGGCCCAAATAATAGATAGCTTAAACCCATTCTCTGGCTACATACCAAATGACACTTTACTTTCTATAGACGTGCACTAGCTTCTACATCAATGCGATGTCCATTGATGAGGAAGTAAAAGGAAAAGGTAACAAATCTGCCCCAAACTTATTTATACTCTCTCTGGCTGAATACCAAATGACACCTTGCTTCCTTTAGAAGTGCATCTATACTCCATACCCTACATAGTGCACTACATGTCCAGTGAGGAGGAATGTAAGACAAGACAAAAAAAAAGTCTATCGTCTTTATACCAAATGACACGTTTTATACCAAATGACACGCAAGGGGAATTTGGCCCAGATTGCTATTTTTTCTCACTTTCTCGCCCGCATAGAAAATGGCACCTTTAGGAGGCATTTAAGACAAGATAGCTCAAATAAAAAGGTGACGGATTGCGGATGACCCAAATTGCTTTTTTAGGTCCACTCTATGGCTGAATACCAAATGACATGTTACTTTCTATAGAAGTGCACTACTGTCTGTACCCTACATAGTGCACTATGTGTCTAGTGAGAAGGTACTCATGACAAGACAGGACGTTATTATAATAATAATAATAATAATAATAAGAAGAAGTCCATTCTCTGGCTAATACCAAATGACACCTTACTTACTTAAAAAGTGCCCCAGCTTCCACACCCTACTAGAGCACTATGCAGGGTTCAGGACATAGAGAGGCTTTTGGGATTTAGGCCACATTTGTTTTTGTTTTTTTTTGCTTTGTCTTCATCTTTTTGTTGTTTTGTTATAATCGTACGTTATCTAGTATTTAGGGCTGGTGAAGTAAACAAGTGAATTGAGGACACAACCTGCTTTTAAAAGACGAAGACAACAATGCGCTGACTGCGTAGTGGCAGATGGTGACTACCAAGGGGGGTGGGTGGGGGTGTGTGTGTGTGTGTGTGTGTGTTAGATATTCTTGTGG